>NW_026652279.1:65047345-65085784 GCF_009828535.3 Hylobates moloch | reverse complement strand
ACCCACCTCAGCCTCCCAAAGTGCTTTGATTACAGGCATGAGCCACTGTGCCCAGCCCTAAAGACATCTCTTCTTATTTTCTGATGTGCTGCTGTTGCATTTTGCTTGCATATTTAATTAAATCCCACCATTTTTTAAATAATTATTTTGCATTTGTATTTTAATTTCAGCTAAAATTATTGTGTTTCTTTTTTTAATATACTTTAGCTTCTAGGATACATGTGCACAACGTGGAGGTTTGTCACATATGTATACATATGCCATGTTGGTGTGCTGCACCCATTAACTCGTCATTTACATTAGGTATATCTCCTAATGCTGTCCCTCTTCCCACTCCCCACCCCACAACAAGCCCTGATGTGTGATGTTCCCCTTCCTGTGTCCAAGTGTTCTCATTGTTCAATTCCCACCTATGAGTGAGAACATGCGGTGTTTGGTTTTTTTGCCCTTGAGATAGTTTGCTGAGAATGATGGTTTCCAGCTTCATCCATGTCCCTACAAAGGACATGAACTCATCAATTTTTATGGCTGCATAGTATTCCATGGTGTATATGTGCCACATTTTCTTAATCCAGTCTATCATTGATGGACATTTGGGTTGGTTCCAAGTGTTTGTTATTGTGAATAATGCCGCAATAAACATACATGTCCATGTGTCTTTATAGCAGCGTGATTTATAATCCTTTGGGTATATACCCAGTAATGGGATGGCTGGGTCAAATGGTATTTCTAGTTCTAGATCCTTGAGAAATCGCCACACTGACTTCCACAATGGTTGAACTAGTTTACAGTCCCACCAACAGTGTAAAAGTGTTCCTATTTCTCCACATCCTCTCCAGTACCTGTTGTTTCCTGACTTTTTAATGATGGCCATTCTAACTGGTGTGAGATGATATCTCATTGTGGTTTTGATTTGCATTTCTCTGATGGTCAGTGACGATGAGCATTTTTTCATGTGTTTTTTGGCTGCATAAATGTCTTCTTTTGGGAAGTGTCTGTTCACGTCCTTCACCCACTTTTTGATGGGGTTGTTTGTTTTTTTCTTGTAAATTTGTTTGAGTTATTTGTAGATTCTGGATATTAGCCCTTTTTCAGATGAGTAGGTTGCAAAAATTTTCTCCCATTTTGTAGGTTGCCTGTTCACTCTGATGGTAGTTTCTTTTGCTGTGCAGAAGCTCTTGAGTTTAATTAGATCCCATTTGTCAATTTTGGCTTTTGTTGCCATTGCTTTTGGTGTTTTAGACATGAAGTCTTTCCTTATGCCTGTGACCTGAATGGTATTGCCTAGGTTTTCTTCTAGGATTTTTATGGTTTGGGGTTTCACATTTAAGTGTTTAATCCATCTTGAGTTATCTTTTGCGTAAGGTATAAGGAAGAAGTCCAGTTTCAGTTTTCTGCATATGACTAGCCAGTTTTCCCAGCACCATTTATTAAATAGGGAATCCTTTCCCCATCACTTGTTTTTGTCAGGTTTGTTGAAGATAAGATGGTTGTAGATGTGTGGTGTTATTTCTGAGGTCTCTGTTCTGTTCTATTGGTCTATATGTCTGTTTTGGTACCAGTACCATGCTGTTTTGTTTACTGTATCCTTGTAGTGTGGTGTGAAGTCAGGTAGTGTGATGCCTCCAGCTTTGTTCTTTTTGCTTCAGATTGTCTTGGTTATACAGACTCTTTTTTGGTTCCACATGAAATTTAAAGTAGTTTTTCTAATTCTGTGAAGCATATCAATGTTAGTTTGATGGGAGTAGCATGGAATCTATAAATTACTTTGGGCAGTATAGCCATTTTCACAATATTGATTCTTTCTATCCACGAGGATGGAATATTTTTCCATTTGTTTGTGTCCTCTCTTATTTCCTTGAGCAGTGGTTTGTAGTTCTCCTTGAATAGGTCCTCCACATTCCTTGTTTACTGTATTCCTAGGTATTTTCTTCTTTTTGTAGCAATTGTGAATGGGAGTTCATTCATGATTTGGCTCTCTGCTTGTCTATTGTTGGTTTATAGGGATGCCTGTGATTTTTGCAAATTGATTTTGTATCTTGAGACTTTGCTGAAGTTGCTTACCAGCTTAAGGAGTTTTGGGGCTGAGATGATGGAGTTTTCTAAATTACAGAATTATGTTATCTGCAAAGAGAGACAGTTTTACTTCCTCTCTTTTTAATTGAACAACTGTTATTTCTTTATCTTACCTAGTTGCCCTAGCCAGAACTTCCAATACTATGTTGAATAAGAGTGGTGAGATAGGGCATACTTGTCTTGTTCTGATTTTCAAAGAGAAGGCTTCCGTCTTTACCCATTCAGTATAATATTGGCTGGGGGTTTGTCATAAATAGTTTTTATTATTTTGAGATATATTCTATCAATACCCAGTTTATTGGGAGTTTTTAACATGAAGGGATGTTGAATTTTATCAAAGACCTTTTCTGCATCTATTTAGGTAATCATGTGGTTATTGTCATTGGTTCTTTTGATGTGATGAATTATGTTTATCAATTGGCTTATGTTGAACAAGCCTTGCATCCCACGAATAAAGCTGACTTGATCGTGGTGGATAAGCTTTTGGATGTGCTGTTCAATTTGGTTTGCCAATATGTTATTGAGGATTTTTGCAATGATGTTCATCAGGGATATTGGCCTGAAGTTTTCTTTTTTTGTTGTGTCTCTGCCAGGTTTTGGTATCAGGATGATGCTGGTCTCATAAAATGAGTTAGGGAGGCATCCCTGCTTTTCAATTGTATAGGTTAGTTTCAGAAGAAATGGTACAAGCTCATCTTTGTATCTCTGGTAGAATTCTGCTGTGAATCCATCTGGTTCTGAGCTTTTTGGTTGGTAGGCTATTAATTGCCTCCTCAATTTCAGAACTTGCTATTGGTCTATTCAGGGATTTGACTTCTTCCTAGTTTAGTCTTGGGAGGGTGTATGTGTCCAATAATGTATCCATTTCTTCTACGTGTTCTAGTTTATTTGTGTAGAGGTGTTTATAGTATTCTCTGATTGTAGTGTGTATTTCTGTGGGTCAATGGTGATATACCCTTTACCATTTTTTATTGTGTCTATTTGATTCTTCTCTCTTTTCTTCTTTCTTGGGCTAGCTAGCAGTCTATTTTAACTTTTTGAAAAAAAAAAAAAAACAGCTCCTAGATTCATTTATTTTATTTATTTATTTTTTTTTTCAGATGGAGTCTCGCTCTGTCACCAGGCTGGAGTGTGGTGGCGTGATCTCGGCTCACTGCAAGCTCCGCCTCCCGGGTTGATGCCATTCTCCTGCCTTAGCCTCCCAAGTAGCTGGGACTACAGGTGCCCACCACCGTGCCCAACAAATTTTTTGTATTTTTAGTAGAGACGGGGTTTCACTGTAGTCTCAATCTCCTGACCTCGTGATCCGCCCACTTTGGCCTCTGATTCACTGATTTTTTTGAAGGGTTTCCCATGTCTGTATCTCCTCCAGTTCTGCTCTGATCATAGTTATTTCTTGTCTTCTGCTAACTTTTGGATTTGTTTGCTCTTGCTTCTCTAGCTTGTTTAATTGTGATGTTAGGGTGTCAATTTGAGATCTTTATGGCTTTCTAATGTAGGCATTTAGTGCTATAAATTTCCCTCTTAACACTGCTTTAAATGTGTGCCAGAGATTCTGGTACATTGTCTTTTTGTTCTCATTGCTTTCAAAGAAATTCTTGATTTCTGCCTTAATTTCATTATTCACCCAGGAGTCATTCAGCACCAAGTTTATAAAGATAGCTTTTTGTAGTTGCTGTTGTTTTGTTGTTGCTGTTTCTTTGATATAGAGTGTTACTCTGTTGCTGCCAGGCTGGAGTGCAGTGGTGTGATCTCAGCTCACTGCAACTTCTGCCTCCTAGATTCAAGTAATTCTCATGCCTCAGCTTCCCAGGTAGCTGGGATTACAGGTGTGTGCCACCATGCCAGCTAATTTTTGGATTTTTAGTAGAGACAGGGTTTTACCATCTTGGCCAGGCTAGTCTTGAACTCTTGGCCTCAGGTGATCCACCCACCTCAGCCTCCCAAAGTGCTTTGATTACAGGCATGAGCCACTGTGCCCAGCCCTAAAGACATCTCTTCTTATTTTCTGATGTGCTGCTGTTGCATTTTGCTTGCATATTTAATTAAATCCCACCATTTTTTAAATAATTATTTTGCATTTGTATTTTAATTTCAGCTAAAATTATTGTGTTTCTTTTTTTAATATACTTTAGCTTCTAGGATACATGTGCACAACGTGGAAGTTTGTCACATATGTATACATATGCCATGTTGGTGTGCTGCACCCATTAACTCGTCATTTACATTAGGTATATCTCCTAATGCTGTCCCTCTTCCCACTCCCCACCCCACAACAAGCCCTGATGTGTGATGTTCCCCTTCCTGTGTCCAAGTGTTCTCATTGTTCAATTCCCACCTATGAGTGAGAACATGTGGTGTTTGGTTTTTTTGCCCTTGAGATAGTTTGCTGAGAATGATGGTTTCCAGCTTCATCCATGTCCCTACAAAGGACATGAACTCATCATTTTTTATGGCTGCATAGTATTCCATGGTGTATATGTGCCACATTTTCTTAATCCAGTCTATCATTGATGGACATTTGGGTTGGTTCCAAGTGTTTGTTATTGTGAATAATGCCGCAATAAACATACATGTCCATGTGTCTTTATAGCAGCGTGATTTATAATCCTTTGGGTATATACCCAGTAATGGGATGGCTGGGTCAAATGGTATTTCTAGTTCTAGATCCTTGAGAAATCGCCACACTGACTTCCACAATGGTTGAACTAGTTTACAGTCCCACCAACAGTGTAAAAGTGTTCCTATTTCTCCACATCCTCTCCAGCACTTGCTGATTCCTGACTTTTTAAAGATCGCCATTCTAACTGGTATGAGATGATATCTCACTGTGGTTTTAATTTGCATTTCTCTGATGGCCAGTGATGATGAGCATTTTTTCATGTGTCTTTTGGCTGCATAAATATCTTCTTTTGAGAAGTGTCTGTTCATATACTTCACCCACTTTTGGATGGGTTTGTTTGTTTTTTTCTTGTAAATTTGTTTTAGTTCTTTGCAGATTCTGGATATTAGCCCTTTGTCAGATGACTATATTGCAAAAATTTTCTCCCATTCTGTAGGTTGCCTGTTCACTCTGATGATAGCTTCTTTTGCTGTGCAGAAGCTCTTTAGTTTAATTAGATCCCATTTGTCAATTTTGGCTTTTGTTGCCACTGCTTTTGGTGTTTTAGATATGAAGTCCTTGCCCATGCCTATGTCCTGAATGGTATTGCCTAGGTTTTCTTCTAGGGTTTTTATAGTTTTAGGTCTAACATGTAAGTCTTTAATCCATCTTCAATTAATTTTTGTATAAGGTGTAAGGAAGGGATCCAGTTTCAGCTTTCTACATATGGCTAGCCAGTTTTCCCAGCACCATGTATTAAAGAGGGAATTCTTTCCCCATTTCTTGTTTTTGTCAGGTTTGTCAAAGACCAGATGGTTGTAGATGTGTGGTATATCTCTGTTTTTGTACCGGTACCATGCTGTTTTGGTTACTGTAGCCTTGTAGTATAGTTTGAAGTCAGGTAGCATGGTGCCTCCAGCTTTGTTCTTTTGGCTTAGGATTGATTTGGCAATGCGGGCTCTTTTTTGGTTCCATATGAACTTTAAATTAGTTTTTTCCAATTATGTGAAGAAAGTCATTGGTAGCTTGATGGGGATGGCATTGAATCTATAAATTACCTTGGGCAGTATGGCCATTTTCACGATATTGATTCTTCCTATCCATGAGCATGGAATGTTCTTCCATTTGTTTGTGTCCTCTTTTATTTCGTTGAGCAGTGGTTTGTAGTTCTCCTTGAAGAGGTTTTTCACATCCCTTGTAAGTTGGATTCCTAGGTATTTTATTCTCTTTGAAGCAATTGTGAATGGGAGTTCACTCATGATTTGTCTCTCTGTTTGTCTGTTATTGGTGTATAAAAATGCTTGTGACTTTTGCACATTGATATCCTGAGGCTTTACTGAAGTTGTTTATCAGCTTAAGGAGATTTTGGGCTGAGACAATGGGGTTTTCTAAATATACAATCATGTCATCTGCAAACAGGGACAATTTGACTTCCTCTTTTCCTAATTGAATACCCTTTATTTCCTTCTCCTGCCTGATTGCCCTGGCCAGAACTTCCAACACTATGTTGAATAGGAGTGGTGAGAGAGTTCATCCCTGTCTTGTGCCAGTTTTCAAAGGAAATGCTTCCAGTTTTTGCCCATTCACTAAATGCCCACAAGAGAAAGCAGGAAAGATCTAAAATTGACACCCTAACATCACAATTAAAAGAACTAGAGAAGCAAGAGCAAACACATTCAAAAGCTAGCAGAAGGCAAGAAATAACTAAGATGAGAGCAGAACTGAAGGAGATAGAGACACAAAAAACCCTTCAAAACATCAGTGAGTCTAGGAGCTAGTTTTTTGAAGAGATCAACAAAATTGATAGACTGCTAGCAAGGCTAATAAAGAAGAAAAGAGAGAAGAATCAAATAGACCCAATAAAAAATGAATGATAAAAAATGACCATCAGAGAATACTATAAACACCCCTATGCAAATAAACTAGAAAATCTAGAAGAAATGGATAAATACCTGGACACACACACCCTCCCAAGACTAAATCAAGAAGAAGTTGATCCCTGAATAGACCAATAACAGGCTCTGAAATTGAGGCAATAATTAGTAGCCTACTAACCAAAAAGAGTCCAGGAACAGACAGATTCACAGCCGAATTCTACCAGAGGTACAACGAGGAGCTGGTACCATTCATTCTGAAACTATTCCAATCAATAGAAAAAGAGGGAATCCTCCCTAACTCATTTTATGAGGCCAGCATCGTCCTGAAACCAAAGCCTGGCAGAGACACAACAAAAAAAGAGAATTCTAAACCAATATCCCTGATGAACATCGATGTAAAAATCCTCCATAAAATACTGGCAAACCGAATCCAGCAGCACATCAAAAAGCTTATCCACCATGATGTAGTGGGCTTCATCCCTGGGATACAAGGCTGGTTCAACACACACAAATCAATAAATGTAAGCCAGCATATAAACAGAACCAAAGACAAAAACCACATGGTTATCTCAATAGATGCAGAAAAGGCCTTTGACAAAATTCAACAGCCCATCATGCTAAAGACTCTCAATAAATGAGGTATTGATGGGATGTATCTCAAAATAATAAGAGCTATCTATGACAAACCCACAGCCAATATCATACTGAATGGGCAAAATCCCACCATTTTTTAAAAACATTTCCAAATTTGGCTCTATTGTGTCCTCAATGGACACATTGATTTCACTTGCACTTATTTCTGAATTTGTAAGGTATTCTTATTGCTGTTCTAAAGTAGTGATTCATAGAAAAATGCAATCTCATTGGGATTGTATGAAATTAAATGAGATATTATGCTTAAGGCACTTCACACAATCATGACACACAATTAGTGTTGTGGCCATGATGCTGCCACAGAAGTAAAGGAATGATGGCAGCCACAAGAAGTTGCAAGAGGTCAGGAACACATTTTCTTTCAAGGCCTCCAAACGGAGGCCCTACTTAACATCTTGTTTTCAGCCTAGTGATACAGATTTCATACTTTAGGCTTCCAGAACAGCAAGAGAATAAATTGCTGGTCTTAAACCACCAACTGTGTTATAATTTGTTATAGCAGACGTAGGAATTTAATACACCATTACAGTTATTACTATTTCAGGTGATAGGAAGTACAGATATATCTCAGAGATATTGCAGGATCAGTTCCAGACCCCCAAAATAAAGGAAATCACAATAAAGTGAGTCTCATGAATTTTGATTTCCCATAACATATAAGTTATGTTTACATTATACTGTAGTCTATTAAGTGCTTTCTCATAATTTTTGTGTTCACTGGAGAAACACTTTCAATTTCTTTCAGGAACTCTTCTTTTGCATTTACAACTCAGCTAACTTTGGTGCAAGAAGCTTTGCTTTCAGCTTATCTCAGCTTTCAACATGACTTCCTCTCTAAACTTATTCATATCTAGCTTTTGATTTAAAGTGAGAGATGTGCAAATCTTCATTACACTTGAACACATAGGGACTATTTTAAGATTATTAATTGGCTTAATTTCATTTGTTGGGCTTCAGGGAATAGGGATACTCAAGGAAAGAGAGAAGGAGAGGAGAATGGCTGATTGGTGGAGCAGTTGGGATGCACACAACATTTATTAATTGTTTGCCATTTTATATGGGTGCAATTTATGGTGCTCCCAAACAAGTACAAGCGTAACATCATAGGACACTGATAGCTGATCACCATAACAGATATAATAACTAAAAAGTTTGAAATATTGACAGAATTACCAAAAGGCTACACAGAGACATGAAATGAACACATGCTGTTGAAAAGAATGCATTATTAGGCTTCCTCAACAGAGGGTCATCACAAATCTTTAATTTGTAAGAATAATGCAATATCTGTGAGGCACAATAAGCAAATTACAATGAAATAAAATATCCCTGTATCCAGTTTAAAAGGTATTTCTAATGGAGACATTAAAATAGAATAATAGATGTACCATTTATAATTTAATATGCTAATATAAAAATTTAAAAACAGGACATTTTCCTTATTCTTTTACAAATAAAAGATATTAACTAGTAATTGCTATTTTTTGGATGTCTGTGGCTTATTTATATGGAATGAAAGAAGACTTGATATATTCAGTTTTAAAGCCATAGTTAGCGGTAGTGACAGAAATGAAAACATCCTAAATTCATCAAGGTAATATTACCTGACTAACCCAGATACAGTCTCAGAATTCTTCTTAACATAACAGTCAAGAAAACTACCACCATGTGATAAGATTTACCATATATATAAAACTAATGTACTACTTTAAGCAAAAATTGTGAAATAAAAAAAAGAAGAAAGTAAAGTTGGCTTTTTTTTTTTTTTTTTGAGACCGAGTCTCGATCTGTCGCTCAGGCTGGAATGCAGTGCCGCAATCTTGGCTCACTGCAAGCTCTGCCTCCCGGGTTCATGCCATTCTCCTGCCTCAGCCTCCCTAGTAGCTGGGACTACAGGTGCCCGCCACCATGCCCGGCTAATTTTGTTTTTTTATATTTTTGGTAGAGACGGGGTCTCACTGTTTTAGCTGGGATGGTCTTGATATCCTGACCTCGTGATCCGCCCGCATTGGCCGGCCTCCCAAAGTGCTGGGATTACAGGCGTGAGCCACCGTGCCTGGCTCCCCCCCTTTTTTTTTTTTAACCAAAGTTTTTATTTCAATTTTATTATTCCTTTACTACTTTTACACTCTGATTTTTATGTTTCTCTGAGTCATCAAGATTATAATTATAAGAACTTTTACCAGGAAAGATGTAGCATTGGTTCATTGTTTTGTTGAATATTTGGGATTGTCCTTCTGGTTTCTCATCAATGATATGTTTCTGAAAATGCACTCCTAAGAGAATGATATTAAACCAAATACTCAGCTCATCACATAGATATATAAACATGTGAGTCTAAATCTGAATTATCATGAGCTCTACAGTGTTTGTGGTTGTATAACACTGAATATTAAACAATTAAGAACTTTTTTTAGGTAAAATCTGATATATTTTTGTTAAATAGCCATTGAGCCAAAACAGCATAGTTAACAACTGGAGCTAGATTTTTGCTTTTGGGGCTGCTTTTCTGCACTAACAAAGTATTTCTCAATTTTTCAACATTTATTGTAATATCTAATACATATAAAACAACTATAATATTGTGTTAACATATAAGAAATACTCAATAACTTTTATTGGTTTTGTAATATTATATCAACCATGAATAGTAAAATAATTTCACTAAGCATAGGGAAAATATAATTATTCTAATATGTAGGTATTTGGTAATAGATCAATTTCTAATATAATGATATGAAGTACATATTTAATGAACATACGTATTACCATTTCAGCCTATTTTGAAATAGAATCTTGGTGTCAGATTTGTAAAATGTCTACATTGTGAGCCTTCCTTTCTACAAGTAGGTAGATAACGCTTTTTTAGGGAATTTTCTAGGTAAACCATAGCACTGATTTGGTGATGAATATATAGCACAGAATAATTCCTGAACTTAATACCTACTCATTTCAATTCAGCAGAAAATCAGTAGGGTCAGTGATTATCTAAAATAAATATACTTTGAAAACAAAATGGTTTCCCTGTATTGGGTCTTAACTGCCTTTAGGGTTTTACATGTTTTGCTAAATTGAAATTTCATATACTAAGAATATTCCTGATAGCTCTGTAGCTTCCTAATCCCATGCTTTTTTGATAACGTCCTTTCTGGAATAGAAAAAAAATGAGAAGCTAATTGCTTACACTGTGAATAATGCTTTTCTTTGAACTCAATGAAGCACGAAGATAAATAGTGTATTACTAAAGGGAATTTAGCTCTATTTACGACTGCTTGTAGTGTGAAATTGGTTGTTTGTGATCTTTAAAGGCTTGCTTTCTTTTCAAAATGTTATATGCCAGCTATGACTACAGAAAGAGATGGGAATGTAAAATGAATTTAGATTAAGGAAACTCCTTTACTTAAACAATTTTAAGCAGTTCTGTCTCTTTTTTTTTGGTGCTGTGAATTTTATGAAAACCTCAACTAATGATTTCTCAAATAATATAGTGTAGTGTATTTACATTATCTTTTATTTATTTTTGCCATTCTATTTCATCCATCACACTCATTTTATTTAATATCCATATATTGTCTTTTTTTTTATTTTTATTTTATTATACTTTAGGGTTCTAGGGTACATGTGCACAATGTGCAGGTCCGTCACATATGTATCCATGTGCCATGTTGATTCCCTGCACCCATAATATCCATATATTGTCTTAGAAATGTACCTTTATTGTTTTTTGTTTTGTTTCTAATTTTTATTTCTAATTTTTCAACTAGGAATATGAAATGTTTGTTTCTAATGTTTATTTCTAATTTTTCAACTACAAATATGAAAAATCTCTGAAATCAATATTTGAGTTTAGCATGTCCTTTCAGCCTAAATATAGCTCTTGACACAACTTATAACTTAAAGTATATTTTTATGTTTTACATAATTCTCAAAAGTACATGTGTTTTACAAATAATATAGATATGTACACAACTGAAATATGTTTTGAAATATATTTATTTCAGTATAAAACAAGAATTATCTTAATGAGAATATTGATGCAAATTTTATATGAATTTTAATATATTAGTAATACACCATGGAGACAAGAAGTCAAATGACTACACGTTTTTGAACATTAGGATATTGGTATTCCATCAATAAGAGATTAAATGTAATTTCCACTGGGTTATGTTGCACTATTAACTATTTTGTAGTTATTTTTGTTTATCTCAAACTAATTATTGAAATATAGTTCCACAAGGAGAAGAATTTGTCATGCTCCCTTGTTGCTCAACTTTTACTATGAGAAAAATTCAAATACATAAAACAGTTAAAGGATTTATACAAAGGTCAAATGACATGGATATACATATACATACATACATATAATGAGTGTCAGATTTATATTTGTAGATAGGTAGGTTGAAACATTTGAAAGTAAACTTCAGATACCATACAACTTTGGCCATAAATATTGTATCATGTTAGTATTTATAACATACTCACATTTAATCCATTCTTCCCAAAAAAGGTCTTATAAATTTACCTTGAGGGCCAAGATTTAAACAATGTTTACATATTGCATTGGTTTTTTACATAATGCATCTATTTAAAACATTTCTAAACCTAAATATTTCTCTCAATATTTTTCCCTACTATGATGATAATGTATTTTACAAGGTATGTAAATTGTCTCATGGAATGTCTCATTCTCAAGTGTTTGATTGCCTCATCATGGTGTTGTTTAACTGTTCCGCTATCGTTGTCATTTGAAGTAAATTGGAAGGTATTTCTATAGTCATGTCTAGATGCCATTTGAGTATTTTTGACAAGAATATTTTATAGATGATGCCATATATATCATATTGCATTACTTCAGGTAGTTACAATTTAAGGTTTCCCAATTATATAATCAAGTATAATTCTATTTATTATCCTGGCTCTGTTAGAAGAAAAATATTTACTCAAGAATAAACAGATGGGGATGTAGAAAGTCAACAACCAGAAGTACTTAAGTTTCAGTTACTACTATACTGGCAATAATTCCAATAATTCCAAGGCATGTCTTATTTTTATCACAAGCAGTTAACTTCCTGAATGATGACATTTTTAAAAAACAAAAAAAAAAGTCTTTCTCTGTTGTGCAGGCCAGAGTGCAGTGGCATGATGATCATAGCTTACCTCTGCCTTGAACTCCTGGGCTCAAGTGATCCTCTCACCTCAGCCCCCCAAGTAAGTGGGACTACAAGTGCACACTACCAAACCCAGCTAATTTTTTTATTCTTTATTTTTTATAGAGACAGGATCTGACTATGATGCCCAAATTGGTCTCGAACTCCTGGCCTCAAACAATCCACCTGCCTCAATCCTGCAAAGTGCTGGGAGTGTAAGTGTGAGCCACTGTGCCCAGCCTGACTTCTTTATTCTCATTAACCAATTATTTCAACAACAAGATATGGAGGTTCCTTGAATGTAACTGAAATTTGTGAAAATATTTTTAATGTCTATAGAAAAGAATGACATATCTTTGGATTTTAAAAGATTTAAAAAAAAACAAGCCAAAAGACATAAGCATGTCTGGTAGAAGTTCGGGAAATTTGTGCTATGAAAGAGCTAAGTTTAACTCAAGTAACCAATAAATGCATTTATACTTCCTATCATGCTATGACACTGAGGGATGTAACTTAACTGGAAATTGAAATTAAGGAATGATAAATAGAGCCAAGCTGGATTTTGAATCTGAACTATGCCTTCTTCATTATTTTATCTCTAAAAGAGAAAAAAATTAAGTCATTTTAAGTTAAATATTAAATTCAAAATTGAGCTACTGAGGAAGAACATTTGCTCCTTAACAGAGTGCTGTGTTTTGCCTACTCCAGAGATTTGAGGGCTCTGTGTGTGTGTTTGTGTGTTGCATGTGCAAGTGTGGAAATCCAGTGCCTGTGCTGCAAATGTAGAAACAGAAACCTATAGAAATTGAAGGAAGATGTAATTACCACATGTGCAGACAAAAAATAGTTGAAAGCAGAATAAAAAGAAAGTCAAAAATCAAAGCTCAAAAAGGGAACTAGATATGGGGTAGAAAAATAGGCAAGAATTTTAACAGAAAAATAACTGAAACATTCGATGTAGTGTTCCACTACATAGACATATCTGGGATTTTTTATTGTTTTCTACTGGGAGTCACAAACTTGTAACATCCTAAGTGTTTCTACCATGAATTAAGGGCATGCATTCTTTTTGTAACATTTCTGCTTTATATTTGAAAACCTCTGGTGATAAAACCTGTCACTCTCCATCTCCATTAGGATGGGAAATGACTGTCTTCATAGATTGTCAAAAATCAGTTTGTTTTTTACATTGGAAATTCAAAACAATTGTACCAGCAGAAAGGTAGTGCCACCATGGAGAGAAATTTGAATCTTGAAGACGATAATTTTTGAAAATTACACGTGCAAAAGCTTCCACCTCCATCAATATTCCAATATGTCTGTTTTTCACCTGTACTGTTACTCAATGTATTGGGGTTCTCCAGAGAAGAAAAAACAATAATATGTGAATGTCTCTTGGTAGATGATAGATAGGTAGATGATAGGTAGCTAGCTAGCTAGCTAGATAGATAGATGAAGAATTAATCCAAAAGGTGAAGCACCTTTCAGAAACATCCAGAACAATGTTTGGCCAAATATTTGGGCACGTGGCCCACACAAGTTGGCAGATAAAATTAGCCATCACACTCACTCCACTTCTTAACTTTCAGAATCAGCATCCGTTATATGCACATGGGAGCTTGCTTTGTTATTTAGCGCAATTAGTATATAATTGAGAATTATGCTTCTAAGATAACTTTGTCCAAGTGCTCAAGCCCTCAAGGCACATAAAAGTGGAAAATCAAAAGTGGTGCCTTAGTACCTGGGATCCTATTTTCACAACAGAAAGGGAAAGTAAGCAGAACAGGACAATCCTGGCCATCTTACTTTTCTCTGGATTACACTTTGACTTCCATTTGTCTTATCCTCCTCATGTAAGATAAACCAAGGAGATAAAGTAATGCGTTTCCATTCACAGTTAACCTTTTCATAAAGTTAGATATTTATTTTGTTTTCTCTATATTTTAATATTCTATTCATAATTCAAGATTTTACCTCATAAACCAGCGGTGTCCAAGGGAGAAATTACAGTCATGGGTTCCTAGTTTCTGTTTCTGTTTTGGCCAATAAAGCCCCTTTTTCATCCTTCATACAAAATAAAACAAACAACAAAATAAGGTGTGTGGTACAAGCTTGCCTTAAATTCTCTTACGTTGGTTTCCATTAAAACAAGATAATGTATATTGTTTTTCCTTCATTTCAGATTAATTTTTAATATCATGTGAGCCCTGTCTTCTCTACCTAATTTGTAAAGACTTAAAGTGCCTTGAAGTTCAATCCTGACCCTCTTCTCACTTATCACTTCTTTCATAAGAAATCTCATTTATTGGCTGGGCATGGTGGCTCATGCCTGTAATCCCAGCACTTTGCGAGACCAAGGTGGGAAGATCACTTGAAGTCAGGAATTCAAGACCAGCCTGGCCAACGTAATAAAATCCCATCTCTACTAAAAATACAAAAATTAGCCAGGTGTGGAGGTGGGCACCTGTAACCCCAGCTACCCACACGATGAGGCAGGAGAATCCCTTGAACCTGGGAGGTGGAGCTTGCAGTGAGCCCAGCTGGGAGACAGAGCAAGACTCCATCTCAAAAAAATGTAACAAAAATTAAAAAATAAATAAATCTCATTTATTGACATAATTTAAATTCCATCTATGGAATAATAATCTCAACATCAATATACTCAGAATTATCTTTGCTTTTGTGTTTCATACCCACAAAGACAGCAGTGTGCTTGATTTCAAAATTGGTCATATCATTTATACCTCAGGTACCATGTCTACATGTTAAAAAATGCTTCTCTCTTAGTCTCCCATACCTCAAACAGATACTACCTGTATTTACTAGCCACTAAGACTTTTTCTTGACACTTCTCTCCTTCATTCTCTACATTTGAACCAACATCAACTTCCTTTAATTGTCTATATTCGTTTCCTATTGCCATGTTAACAAATTACTAAAACTTAAAGGCTTAAAACAACACAAATTTATTCTCTTATAGTTCTGGAAGCCAAAAGTCTAAAATCAAGGTAATGATAGGGTTACATTCCTTCTGAAGTCTTTAAGATAAAACTTGTTTTCTTGCCCTTTTCAGCTACTAGAGGCTGCCTACATTCTTTGGTTTGTGATCCATTTCTGCTTCTTCAAGACCTGCAGTGTAGCCTTCTGTCTCTCTCTGTCTCTCTCTCTCCTACCCCCCACCCCACTCCCTTTCTCGCCTGCTTCCTTCATCACATCTCTTCCTCTGTCTCTTCCTGCTTCCTTCTTTTCGTTATAAGGACCTTGATGATTATATGGGGCCCAACTGGATAATGCAAGATACTCTCCCTCTCTCAAGATCCTATATTTAATCACATCTACCGAGTTTCTTTCACTAACCTACCATATTCACAGGTCCTGAGAAAGAGGATACGAACATATTTGGGGGGAGAACTATAATTCAGCCTTCATAGTGTTCCTCTAAAACATTTCCTCAATCTCTTATTTTCTTTCCTTCTTACTTTCAGTTTTGAAGTCCAAGATACCATTATCCTTTCCTGGAATGAATAATTTCCTGACTGATTTTTGATGACCCTTCTGCAGTTATCTTCAAGCACATTTGCCACTTAGTGACCACACTTCTCTTTAAAGTAAAACTATGATTATATCATTTCTCTGCTTAAAACACTTTAATAATTTTCCCTTGCATATAGGATAAAATTCAGAATTCTTACTGTGGATAATGTGCCTCCTACATGCAGTTACATGCTTCGTCTAATGCTCCTGTTTGCTTAATCACTACACAACAGCTACTTGCCCTTCTATCTAGCCAAACTCATTATGTGTCTCTGCAAATGTTTTTATCCTGTAATGATTTCCTCCAACTCTTTATAATATAATATGGTAGTATGAGGTCTATATTATAAAATAATATAAAATTACAAGGTCTGTATTATCCATGGAACTTATAAGTAAAACTGTTGAAATATAAAGTACTGTAAAAAGACTTCCAAATACTATCAATGTTTCTTCCTCCTTTAAGTTCATGAATTTCAATCAAACCTAAATCTTCTATAGGAGTATTGTGTCTTCCATCTTTTTTTTAATTTTACTTAAAGTTCTAGGGTACATGTGCACAATGTGCAGGTTTGTTACATATGTATACATGTGCCATGTTGGTGTGCTGCACTGATTAACTCGTCATTTACATTAGGTATATCTCCTAATGCTATCCCTCCCCCCTCCCCCCACCCCACAACAGGCCCCAGAGTGTGATGTTCCCCTTCCTGTGATTTTTTTTTTTTTTTTTTTTTTTTTTCCGTATATTGGTGATAATGTGGTGTTTGGTTTTTTGTTCTTGCGATAGTTTGCTGAGAATGATGTTTTCCAGTTTCATCCATGTCCCTACAAAGGACATGAACTCATCCTTTTTTATGGCTGCATAGTATTCCATGGTGTATATGTGCCACATTTTCTTAATCTAGTCTATCATGGATGGACATTTGGGTTGGTTCCAAGTCTTTGCTATTGTGAATAGTGCCGCAATAAACATATGTGTGCATGTGCCTTTATAGCAGCATGATTTATAATCCTTTGGTGTAGAGTTCATCTGCCTTTCCTTTGAGATACATTCTTCTTCCTTTTCTGTCTGTGTTTTATGGAGCTAGGAAATAATTCTCCTGACTCCTTAGCAAACTAATTTCATCTCCATTAAGACAGTGGGAAGTCTTGGTGGATGATTGGAGGACAGGTGGAAGGGAGAAGCCAGGGTATACTTACTCCCTACACTGAGTAACATGTTTGGTATAGACTGGTGCTTCTTCATGGCTCTAGTTTTCAATATTTAGAACCTCCATCATAGTCCCAAATTGTGCCAGCCAGGTTTCCAACATCAGCTGTGTAGTCCCAGCTCCTTATCTCTGTTAACCCTACTTGATCCCTTAAGCCCTTCTAGCCATAGGGATGAAGGGTGTGTGTGTGTGTACAATAAACACTGGCTCATATGATTATGGAAACAGACAATTCCCAAAGTCTGCAGGATGAGTAGGCAAATTGGATATTCAAGATGGCAATGGTATAATTCTAATCCAAAGGCTGGAAAACTGGAGGCTCAGGAAGAGCTAATGTTTTAGTTCAAGTCTGAAGGCAGGAAAAGCTGATTCCCAAATTCGAAGGCTGTCAGGCAGGAGAAATCTTATTCAGAAGAGAGTCAGCCTTATTGTTCTACTCAGGCCTTCAAAGGATGGGATGATATCCACCCACATTAGAGAGGGAAATCTGCTTTACTTAGTCTACCAATTCAAATATTAACTTCCACAAACACCACCACAGAAACACTCAGAATAATGTTTGACCAGATACATGAGCACCCCTGGTCCAGCCAAGTTGACATGTAAAATTATTTGGGAAGCCGAGGTGTGAGAATCACTTGAACCTGGGAGGTCGAGGTTGCAGTTAGTCAAGATTGCACCATTGCACTCCAGTCTGGGTGACAGATGGAGTCTCTCTCCATCTCTCTGTATCTCTCTCCCACCTCTCTCTCTCTCTCTCTCTCTCTCTATATATATATATATATATATACACACACACACGTACATATATATTGTTTCTTGCTCCCAAAGGAACGCTGTGTGTATTTCATTTTAAGACTTAAAAAACCTTATTGAACAATGTCTTCCCTTTTTTCCAAATGGTGTATTCCTCACTGTATAATTTTCTTATCAAGACAGTTATTTTATTAATGTAGAAATGTTGAGAAAGATAGCATACAATTGTTTAATAAATTTACAAGTTCACACATCATACAAAGGCTCATAAAATTTTGTGTTATTCTATAATACTATTGTTTTAATTCAATAAAGCATCCATAAATACAATTGAAATATGGTAAAAGCTAGAATATATAAATAACCTGTTTTAAAATGATTCAGATATTGTTAAAATTGAAAAATGCTAATTATATGCTTTATGGAAAGAAAATTACAAACAAAAACTGCTTACATGTTCACCACAGGTAGAGTGCAAGTTAGAAAAATTAATGAAGAAATGTAATAGAGTTTGGCTTCGCTAGATTGCTTCCAATTTTTGATGATTGAAACCTTAGCTTTACTAGAATTTAACTTGTATCAAGAAGAAGTCACTCAAGGTTGAAGTTCAAAGGGGCAATTTTGCAAACAAGTAGGATGGGAAGCAGAAGACGGATTTAACTGGAAGTTATCTGAAAACAATAACTATCTAGAGTCCTGACGGTTATCAGAGGAATCACCTGGAACTCTAATAGGAAATCTCTTTGTAAATAAGGTTCTATAGTAAGCCTAGTGATTCATAATTATCACAAAATTAACTCCCTGGATCACAGTATCGTCTGCCAGGCTTTATGTTTTCCAGATTAAATTGTTCGTTACAGATATCTAGGTCCAAATGGGCAGCATAATACTTCTAGTTCTAAATGCCTTCTCCTTATATAAAAGGCTGAAAACCTCTCAAATGTGAAACTCTTATTATAGAAACCAGAATGAAATCCCAAATCTATTAATATTTGAAAAGAAATAATTTTCTCCTTTTTCAGTTGATAGGCTTAAAAATATGCAATTTGCAAAATAATGTCATTTGAATGGATTTATTTTAATTCTAGGAAGAAACTTTCTTTCAACATTCTCCAGCCCTCTGATTGTGGTATATTGAAGCAGTCTCAAAATAACTTACAACTTCATTGATAAAAAATTGATTTATGTAATATTGGAAAATCTTTTCTTTTTTCTAATTTGCAGATATAAGTAGCACAAATCTAAAATTGTCACTCTTTGGGTTAAAGACTTCAATAGCTCCCAATTATTTTAGAATATCTATTTATCCTATAAATAAATACATACATAAATAAAAATACACATATACATATATAATATGATATAAATATACCCAAGAAGTTTATATATGTTTTTATTTGTATATTAAATAATAAATCAGAGTATAATAAATATGATATGTGTCACTTAATGACAGGATATTTCTGAGTAATGCATTTTTAAGCAATTATTTGAATTCTGTGAACATTATATAATGTACTTATATAACCCTAGATGGTATAGCTTACTATACAACTAGGCTATATGGTATAGCCTATTACTCCTAGGCAACAAACCTTTACATTATCTTATTGTACTGACTATTGTAGGTAATTGTAACAAAATGGTATTTTGTATCTAAACATAGAAAAGTTACAATCAAAAATACTGTGTAAAGATAAAAATTGTTACATCTTTACCATGGGAACTTACCATGGGAACTTACCATGAATGAAGCTTGCAGAACTGGAAGTTGCTCCAGATGAGTCAATGAGTCGTGAGTGAATGGGAAGGCCTAGAACAAGCTTGTTCAACCTGTGGCCCGAGGGCTACATGAGGCCCAGGATGCCTTCAAATGTGGCCCAACACAAATTTGTAAACTTTGTTGAAACATAGTAAGACTCTTTTGCGGTTTTTTTTTAGCTCATCAGCTATTGTCAATGTATTTTATGTGTAGCCCAAGAAAATCCTTCTTGTTCCAGTGTGGCCCAGGGAAGCCAAACAGTTATGGCTGCATTAAAATGTGAAAATCAGTAAAAGAGAGGCTTCTCATAGTGTCCAAGGAAATTTGTAACTACAAGATGAGAAAATTGTCACATACATGAAAGTGATTTAAAAATAATAGAAATGTGACTGCAAGTGTGGTACTGTAGCCTATATGTCCTCAAGAAGTTCAAAAGAATTCAAAGAAAAAGGCAACAATTATCTCCTTTTTTCTCCAAAAGTAACTCAAGATGTAGACTGACCAAGGGAACAAGTTCAGTTATAAATAAGGAAGAAACTGTGTGTAGTGGAAGGGGGAAAAGCAAGAGGGAGGAGTGTACATTCACATACACAGTATTAAAATATAACTGGTAACGAGTTACTTATCTAATTACCTGCTTTTCTCCCAGGACACCCCTTGCCTAGAACATTAGCACTACTACAGACATTATAAACATTGTATACTTAGGCTACACTAAATTTATTCTTTTAAAAAGTAATATTGATGTTACAATGTTACAATGGTTATGATGTCATTAGGCAATAGGAGTTCTTCAGCTCCATTATACACTTATGGGACTACCTTCATATACATAGTCCATCAATGACCAAAAAGTCGTTATGCAGTTCCTGACTATATATACCATGTACGCAAATTTTCTTCTTCCTCTGCCATCCCTGACACAGCAAGATCAACCTTTTCTCCTCTTCCTCAGCCTACTCAATGTGAACATCACAAGGATGAAGACCTTTATGATGATTCAGTCCCACTTAATGAACAGTAAATATAGTTTATCTTCCTTATGATTGGCTGAATATGTTATTTTCTCTAGCTCACCTCATTGTAATATTACATTATATAATACATATAACATACAAAATATGTGTTAATTGACTTTATGTTTTTGATAATGCTTCCAGTCAATAGCAGACTATTAGTAATTAAGTTTTTGGAAAGTCAAATGTTATATGCAATGGGCTGTGGTAGGGTTGAGGGGCAGGATTCATATACACACACACACACACACACACACATATACATATATATTCAGAATGGCCTTCAACATTGTTCACTTTGTCATAATTTTAATATTTTTATCCTCAAATTATTTTCCCCTTTTATCATGAATTCCAGCCACCATACCCTTATTTATTTGTTTCTCATTGCATTAATTTTTTAATATGTAAACACTTCAAAATACTGCAAATAAAACATTTACTACTCACAAACGTGCAGGTTGATTGGTACGGCACTGCTTCTTCCTGTGGTTCACCTGAGATAGTTCCCCTCCAGGAGTCTCTGCTTTTTGATGACTGCAGAAGCACAGGAGGGAAAGTTCCTCGCCACATGAATATTTCAAAATACTGCTTTATATCTCATCTGCCAACATTCCGCCAAAGTAAGTCACATAGTAGAGATCAACTTTGGTGACATTAAAAAACATACTCTGCGTCTATGATGGCATTTTTTTCCTACAAATGGTAAATACCTTAACTTACTGAAAATGCATAAATGAGTGTTTTTTATTTTTTCCTCATTTTCTGATCTCCCTGCAAGATGATAGGAGTTGTAATTGAGCTGACTGCATTCAGTGGTGGATCTCCTTCTCTAGTTTTTAAAAATAAAGATGATGCCTTTTAAGTACAATTAAGTGTTATTAGACATAATATTTTATGTATGGGGATTGTAAAGGAAGAAAGTTGCAATGCTTTTAGGTAAATTAGATCTTCTTAGACACTCTTTTCAATTATTTTTATGAGATACTTTATGAGAGACTAACAAGTGATTGGGATATCTATTTTTCTGACTATTGAATACAATTATTTGATATTAGTAAATTTGATTATTAATTAAATATATTAATATTAATTAAATATTTTCATTTCTCAACTAAGAATGAGATATTTTTAATTAAGCTTTTCATTTCTTATTAAGGACCCTTTTCCCAAGCATGTTTCCTGAGGTTTATTTAAGTACTTGCCATTGTGGATGGATGCCTCTCTGAACTCATGTTATTTCTTACAATCAAGTTTTAACAGGGAACAATTTTGTTCCATAATTCCTGTACTCGAAATACTAATTTTTAGTGATCTTTACCTTAAAAACAATTCTTCCCATTCTATTGTTTTGTTTCATTCACATCTTTGCTCATCCTTTATCTCTTTAACCTGTTTGGAGGAAGGGATCTTGAAAAGACATATACCCTCTCTGTAATTTCCCTCCTGTATAGTACCCAATATCTGCTAACTGTATCATCCTCAGAACTCATATCTTAACTCAGTTATGGCTGCATTGAAATGTGAAAATTAGTAAATGAGAGCCTTCTCATACTACCCAAAGAAATTTGCAACTAGGAGAAGAGAAAATTACCATATATATGAAAGCTATTTTAAAATAATAAAAATGTGATTGCAAGTGTGGTACTGTAGCCTATGTGTCCTCAAGAAGTTCAGAACAGTTCAAAGAAAAAGACAACAATTACCTCTTTTTTTCTCCCAAAGGAAATCAACATGTAGATTAACCCAGGAAAGGAGTTCAGTTCAAAATACAGAAGAAACTGTGTGTAAGGGAGGAGGAAAGAGCAGAAGTGAGGGATGTGCATTCAAATACACAATGTTAAAATATAACTGGTAACCACTTACCTATCTAGTTACCACTTTTCTCCCAGTACCCAAATAGCTAAGTTGCATTTAACCCAACCTTGTTTTAGGTTTACATCTAGTACAAAAATCATTATCTAACAACTCACTTTATTTAAAATATCCATACTATGAGTCTACTTTTGACTGGTTATTAAAAGCCAATTAAAAGATTCACTGTTGATATATAATATTATCAATTTGCTTTTCAAATATGTAAAACAAAACTAGAGTTAATCTTGGGTTTGGTGATGATATGTTAGATAAAACACAAAAGGCACAATCTATTAAATAAATACTTAATAAATTGGGTTTCAATAAAATTATGAACTTCTGCTTTATAAAAGACACTCTCAACGGAAAAACAAGACAAGCCACAAAATGGATGAAAATATTTGGAAAAGATATATCTGATAAAGGGCTTTTAAATGTACAAAATAAACAAAGAGCTGTAAAAATTCAACAATAACAATAATAAAGTGAGCAACTTAACTTTTTTGGGGGGACAGAGTCTCACTCTGTCACCCAGGCTGGAATGCAGTGGCATGATCTCGGCTCACTGGAGCCACTTAAGTTTTAAAAATGGGCCAAAGATCTGAACAAACACCTCACCAAAAAAGATTCGCAGATAATATGTACATATAATTATATGTATATACATATAATCATCTGAAAAGATGTTCAATATCAAATGTCAGTAGATAATTGCAAATTAAAACAACAATGAGATTCTACTATAAACCTATTTGAATGGCAAAAATTCAAAACATTCACAACATTAAATGCCAGCTAGAGTGTGGAGAAAAAGGAACTCTCATTCTTTGCTGGTGGAAAATACAAATTGGAATAGCCACCTTGGGAGACAGTTTGGAAGTTTCTTACAGAACTAAACATACTTATCATACATTTCAGTAATTGTGCATTATGGCATTTTTACTCAAGTGAGATGGAAAATGATGTCCATACATGCACCTGTAGGGTCAGGGGGTACAACAACTCTTTGTATTTTCCATGAATTTTGCCATGAATCTAAAACATTTTAAAAAACAAAGTCTATTAAAAACACAGACACGAACTAAGTGAATTATTATCTCATATGATTTTTTTAAATAATTGACTCTTGATAAAAAGTTCACAATAACTGAAGTATATATGATTTCTACCCAACCAAATGATGTCTAATGTGTATGGATGCAATATAAATGCATTTTTACATGCAAAAAGTCACTGTATTAGCCTGTCTTCACACTGTCATAAAGAAATAAAAGAGGCTGGGTAATTTACAAAGGAAAGAGGTTTAATATACTCACAGTTCTCCATGGCTGGGGAGGCCTCAGGATACTCACAATCATGGCAGAAGGGGAGGCAGGCACTTTCTTCTCAAGGCTGCAGGAGAGACATCTTGTGAAGGAGGAAATGTCAAACACTCATAAACCCATCAGATCTCATGAGTACTCACTCACAGCCTTGGGCACCTCCACCCCTGTGGCTTTGCAGAATACAGCCCCCATCACAGCTGCTTTCACAGCTGGCATTGAGTGTTGGCAGCTTTTCCAGGTGCGTGGTATAAGCTGTCAGTAGATCTACCATTCTGGGGTCTGGAGGATGATGGCCCTCTTCTCAGAGTCCCACTATGCAGGGCCCCAGTGGGGACTTTGTGTGAGGGCTCTAACCTCATATTTCCCCTTTGAGCTACCCTAGGAGAGGTTCTCCATGTGGGCTTCACCCCAGCAGCAGACTTCTGCCTGGTCATCCAGGCACTTCCATCTATCCTCTGAAATCTAGGTAGAGGTTTCCAAAACTACATACTTGTCTTCTGTGTACCTGCAGGCCCAACACCACATGTAATCCACCAAGACTTGGGGCTTGCACCCTCTGATGCCACAGCCTGAGCTGTACCTTGGCCCTTATAACCCCTGCTGGATGCAGGGCACCAAGTCCTAAGGCTGCCTAGAGCAGTAGGGGCTCTTGGCCTGGCCCAGGAAACTAATTATTCCTCCTAGGTGTCTGGGACTGAGGGTCTGATGCAAAGATTTCTACATGCCCTCGAGACATTTCTTCATTGTCTCTGTGATTAACATTCAGCTCCTAGCTTACTTATGCAAATCTCTGCAGCTGGTTAGAATTTTTCCCCAGAAAATGCATTTTTCTTTTCTATCACATAGTCAGGCTGCAAATTTTTCAAACTTTTGCTATCTTTCATCTCTTGAATGCTTTGCTGCTTGGAAATTTCCTCCACCAGATACCCTAAATCATCTTTCTCTGTTTTAAAGTTCTGCAGATCTGTAGGGCAGGGGCAAAATGCTGCCTGTCTCTTTGCTAAAGCATAGCAGGAGTTACCTTTGTTCCAGTTCCCAAGAAGCTCCTCATCTCCATCTGAGACCACCTCAGCCTGGACTTCATTGTCCATATCACTATCAGCATTTTGGTCAAAATCATTAAACAAATCTCTAGGAAGTTCCAAACTCCCAAATCTTTCTGTATTCTTCTGAGCCCTCCAAGGTGTCCCAACTACTTGTCACCCAGTTCCAAAGTTGCTTCCACATTTTTGGGTATCTTTATAGTGGTACCTCCCTCTGCTGCTACCAATTTACTTTATTAGTCCATTCTCACACTGCTATAAAGATACCACCTGAGGCTGAGTAATTTATAAAGGAAAGAGGCTTAATTGACTCACAGTTATGCATGGCTGGGGAGGCCTCAGGAAACTTACTATCATGGTGGAAGGAGCAGCAGGCACTTTTTTCACAAGGTTGCAGGAGAGAGAAAGAATGTGTGTAGGAGAAAATGTCAAACACTTATAAAACCATCAGATCTTGTCCGAACTCACTCACTATAATGAGACATAGGTGAAACCATCACCATGATCCAGTCATCTCCCATCTGGTCCCTCCCTCGACACCTGAAGATTACAGTTCAAGATGATATTTGGGTGGGGACACTGAGCCTAATTATACCAGTCCCTAATAATTCTTCTCCATGAAAATAAAATGAAATAATAATACATACAAGTCACATATTTTACATTTTATAAGGATAAATATAGAGCAAACTTTTTTATGTATGAGAGTGTTTTATAGATTGAAGATAATTTTTTTAGCATATTAAGACATCTGCCTAGTTTGTATTCAGGTTATATTTAGATTAGGTTTATTTTAGTAACTTTTCTTTCACAATATGATTAATAATTTCTACAATATCTGAATTTATTGCTATTGGTTCATTATGCCAATAGAAAGCAAAACTAATTTTGACTCTCACAAGTATTATCATTTTGTCCTGTCTCAGCATTTTCATCATTTAGTCTTTTTCTCTGCAATCTGAATAAGCATATCTAAATTGTTCTGCAAACCTGTCTTTTCCTTCCTTTCTTCTTTTCTTTCTTTCCCTTCCCTTTCATTCCCTCCCCTTCTCTTTTCTTCTTTACTTCCATTCTTTGTTTCTTTTTTCCTTCTATCAATTCCCTCTTACAATGGCCCAAGTACTTCTGTATTTCTGAATGAATTTATTATTCCTGTGTGGTTAATCATTTTTTGTTGATTTTTAAACATTTATTAAAAATATAACTACTAAGTTTTACTCACAGATGTTGAAAATAAGTGTTAAAAATATCATGCCTGTTTGATAACTGATCATTGGTATAGAAAAATCTTTCTTCTATTGTGGAGGAAATTACAATTTTCCATGGCCTCCACAGGTGGGAGGGAGAAGTAGCCTCCTTACTACTGAGTAGTGGTGAAGAGAAGTCCAATAGACTCTCTCAGACATGACCACAGAGGAGACGGAACTATACTTCATTATTACCAGATGTAGGTAGAAATTCAGGGTCCCCACATGGTTGTTGCTAGTACCTTGGGGCTTATTACAGCCTAGTGGGGATGAAAGTCCCAGCTCTCTACTCCACCTTCTAGCAAAATCTCTACAGTAGGGGGATTGGGCTTCTTTATTACAGCCTGGCAAGTGTGGAAGTCTAGGCTACGTCCTTGGTCTTTTCTAGCTCCCCACATGGTCATTAGAGCTCCAAACAGGAAGATGACCATTAAGCTAGGGTATTATTGAATATAAATATTTTTTACGTTTTTAAATTTGAAAATTATTACTGCAAATAGGCAGTATGTTATCTTGTACTTCATAAACAATTAGGTGTTTGCCTATTAGTCAGAAATAATGCAAATCAAAAAGAAAGTGGATTTGGTAAAAAATTACTATGAAATTTAATCATGGCAAGTTCAAAGTAAATAATTTAATGCTATTAAAATGGGATGGAGAATCAATTGTTATGCAGTTATTAAAAAAAATCTATCAGTCGTAGAAAAATGTTATTTCCTAAGGAAAGAAGAAACATAGGATTGTAGAACTTAGTTTATTTGGAGTTTGTAATTTCTCTGCAGAACCAAAAGTAATGGAAAAAACTTTAGTTTATATTGAAAAATCCAAAAACCGATGCTTAGCATAAGAGGAACTGAACATAGTTGATAATTTACAGAGCAAATCCAAGCCAACAACATAGAATAAATGTACCAGTGTAAATGACAGCAGCACATTCACTTTGCTTTTCCTATTTTAAATTTGCTGTTGCAATGATAATATTCCTTTATTTTCTGGGGAAAATACATTCAGCAAGAGATTAGTGATGAACATAACTTGCTTAACATTGTTAAGATAATATAGCAAAATGAATGGAGAATATTTTTACTGTGATATTATCTACTTGCCTATTCCATTTCCTGATTTTCCATTCAAGAATACCTGATATGGCTTTAAACACACACACACGCATATATATACACATGTGCCAATAGACTCATTTATGAAACACTGTAACTGCAATGACATTTTTCTCTCCTTTCCTCTTCTCTTTCAGTGGAGCAAAAGTGCAAAAAGAAGTCAATATTAATTTGTAGAAAATAAATACTAGTGTATCTTTAAAGCAGAGTAATCTTGGAATAGTGATTCTGGTTACAAAAGGAAAACAGAGTAGTGACACTATTTTTGTGTCAATTCTGCAATATTCAACAGGATATGCCCTGTGGTTTCTTGTTTCAAACTGTTTTTTACATCATTTTTCATGTCATGGTCAAGGGAATTGACTGGCATAGCTCAGAACAGCAGAAATACAAGTAGAAAATAACATTATGCTCATCCTAAAAATCAAGCTTGCTCAGGCAAGAAGATGTAAGAAGCCTCCTGAGAAGTAACGAACCAGAAGGAAAAAATAGGTAGAATCTTTTGGGAGGCCAAGGCGGGCGGATCACAAGGTCAGGAGATCGAGACCATGGTGAAACCCCATGTCTACTAAAAATACAAAAAAATTAGCCGGGCCTGGTGGCGGGCGTCTGTAGTCCCAGCTACTCGGAGAGGCTGAGGCAGGAGAATGGCGTGAACCCGGGAGGCGGAGCTTGCAGTGAGCCGAGATCGCACCACTGCACTCCAGCCTGGGCGACAGAGCGAGACTCCGTCTCAAAAAAAAAAAAAAGAATCTTACAAATTTGATTCATGTTCATTTTGTCAGCATTGGAGAGAAGGGTGATTCTAAATGGTGGAATGTGTTTACTGTTCTCAAGGTTGTCCTCCAGGTAAGTTCTGATGGGCACAATGTAAAAAATATATATGAATCAAATAAAATATTCAATAAAATAAAATGGGAGTGAAAACAACTATTTGGCACATTGAGTGTTGATGTATCAACACTATTGGTGTTGATGTATTCGCCATCTGTGAAAGACAATTTACTATTCTGTTTCAGCATTCTCAACATCAAGAGAAAACAGCTGCATTGATACTTAAGTGGATATTTGTGGTCCTGCTGTCATTGTTAACTGAACATAAACAGCAGAAAATAATTATTATGCCCCAATGGCTTCAGACAGGAGAGAGAAAAACTGACACATATAACATGGCAAGAAAGAAAACTAGATCATGAAGCACAGGTGAGTCATAGCCACTAGTTCTTGGAGCATTTGTTTTGTTTGATGCTGTTCTTAACTTTTATTTGGGGTTCAAGCGTACATGTCCATGTTTGTTATATAGCTACATTGAGTATCGGGGGTGTGGTATCAGATTATTTTGTAACCCAGAAAATATGCATACCACCTGATAGTTTTTTGATCCTCTCCTTCCTCCCAACCTCCACCCTCAAGCAGGGCCTGGTGTTTGTTGTTCTCTTTTCGGTGTCCATACATCCTCAATAGATAGCTCCCAATTACAAGTGAAAACACGTGGCATTTGGTTTTCTGTTCCTATGTTAGTTCACTTAGGAAAATATCCTCCTGCTTCATCCATGTTGTTGCAAAGGACAAGATCTCATTCTTCTCATAGCTGCGTAGTATTCCATGGTATATATGTATCATATTTTCTTTATCCAGTCTACCATTGGCAGTTAGGTTGATTCCATATCTTTGCTATTGTGAATAGTGCTGTGATGAACATACACATGCATGAGTCTTTATGGTGGAACAATTTAGATTCCTTTGGTTATATACTCAATAATGGGATTGCCTGGTCAAATGGTAGTTTTGTTTTAACTTATTTGAGAAATTGCCACACAACTTTTCAAAATGGCTGAACTAATTTCTACCAGCAATGTGTAAGCCATCTTTTTACTCTGCAACCTCACCACCATCTGTTATTTTTTGACTTTTTAGAATAGCCATTCTTAGTGGCACGAGAAGATATCTCATTGAGAAATGCAAGTTTTGATTTGCATTCTTAGTGGCATGAGAAGGTATCTCATTGAGAAATTCGAGTTTGGATTTGCATTCTCAGTGGCATGAGAAGGTATCTCATTGAGAAATTCGAGTTTGGATTTGCATTTCTCTAGTGATTAGTGGTGTTGAGCATGTTTTCCTTGCTGACCACATGTATGCCTTCTTTTGAAAAGTATCTGCTGGGCATGGTGGCTCAGGCCTGTAATCCCAGCATTTTGGGAGGCTGAGGGGGGCAGATCACAAGGTCAGGAGATCAAGACCATTCTGGCTAACAAGGTGAAACCCTGTCTCTACTAAAAATACAAAAAATTAGCCGGGTGTGGTGGCACGTGCCTGTAATCCCAGCCACTCAGGAGGCTGAGGCAGGAGAATTGCTTGATCCTGGGAGGCAGAAGTTGCAGTGAGCTGAGATAGTGCCATTGCACTTCAGCCTGGGCTACAGAGCGAGACTTCATCTCAAAAAAAAAAAAAAAAAGAAAGAAAGAAAAGAAAAGTGTCGTTCATGTCCTTTGCCCACTCTGTAATGGGCTTGTTTTTGTCTATTAATTTAAGTTCCTAATAGATTCTGAATATTAGAAATTTGTTGGATGCATGGTTTGCAAATATTGTCTCCCATTTTGTAGGTCGTATGTTTACTCTGTTGATAGTTGCTTTCTCTGTGCAGAAGCTCTTTAGTTTAATTAGGTTCCATTTGTCAATGTTTCTTTTTGTTGCAATTGCTTTTAGCATCAACATCATGAGATTTTTGCTAGAGCCTTTGTTGAGAATGATATTTGTTAGGTTATCTTCCAGTGTTTTTATAAGTTTAGAATTTACACTTAAGTCTTACTCCATCTTGAGTTGATCTTTGTATACGGCATAAAGAAGGGGACTAGCTTCAGTCTTTTGCATATAGCTAGTCAGTTACCTCAGCACTAATTATTGAATTGGGAGTCCTTTCTCCATTGCTTGTTTTTGTCTACTTTGTCAAATAGCAGATGGTTGTAGGTGTGTGGCATTACTTCTGAGCTCTCTATTCTGTTCCATTGGTCTAGATGTCTGTTTTTGTACCAGTACCTTCTTTTGTTGGGTGTTCTGGTTCACAGGGCTCCTTCAGGCAGGCGTCACAGTTGGAAGACAGCCATATCTTTGCCACGTCTGCCCTATTCCATTGTCCAAATTCTTTCCAAAGGAACACAGGGTTGTGCCTGCCCACAGAGTTCAGGCAGAAACAGGTTCACTGGGCTAGAAGCTCTAGTGGGTGTGGCCCATCTAGCTAAAAGAGTGGGGTGATTGGAGCTTTCCACCCTGCCATCTGGGTATTTCTAGGGAAATAGGAGGCTGCAGCCCTGGGCAGATTCAGATAGAAACAGGACCATTGGACTGGAAGCTCCACTAGGCATGGCTCACCTGTCTAGAGAGGCAGGGGTGGGTCAAGTCACCCACTCTATCATCTATCTGATTCCTGGTACAACAGGAGGCTGTTCCCACTTACTGCATTCACACTGAAGTAGGACCCCTGGGCAGAGGATCTAGCAGGTGTTGCCTGTCTGGCTACTAGTGGTGGGGGTTGGTAGGGTTGCCTGACCTACCATCTAGGTGCTTCCTGGGACACTAGGAGGCTGCAGCCACTGGTTGAGGTCACACAAAAGTGGAATCACTGGGCTGGAAGCTGGCACTGAGCTTTGTTCTGTGAGTAGGGGGTAGAGCAATCTTGCTGCTTTCAGGCACTGTGGCTGTGGCCTCTACTGGGGCTATGGCACCAACAGTGGTTTGCTTGGGGGTCCGAGGCTTTTAGAGATCACCTTGGACTTAAAATTCTCCCCTGCAAAATGTCCACATGGCTGTCTGCCTCAGCCTAGAGGCTAGGTGAGGCGGTGCAGGGGGAAGGGGGATTCTCCCATTCCCAGTCTTGCATAGGTCCCTGGGGAGAGTAAGAATCCCCTAGAGGGCTCTCACTCACTCACCCCTTTCCATGTTGGAGAGCTTTTCCTGGCTCCCTGCTAAGCCCAGTCAGGCTGATGCCCAGCTGTGCTCCTGTCTGTTCTCTGTGTCCCCCAGAAGAATTATTTGTATCAGTTTCTCCTGATTGATATGTTCTGGGACAAAGGTTTCGCTGTCATAATAAAAGAACATAGCAGTGAAAATTTAGAGAGATCATAGCTTACTACTCCCTCACACTGGAGAGATATTGTCAGGAGTGTACCTGTTCCATTTTTTTAAGGAGAAACGAATAACAATTATAATTAGAAAAACAGTTTTATGTTTATTTTCTTCAGAAAGAAACACAAATATGCCTATGCTCTCATAGTATATTCAACTATCAGAAGAAAAACAGAAACACATAGAAATTATAAAGTGGTCAAGTTAATCTTAGAAGGGCTTTTGCTCAGGCCGGGCGCGGTGGTTCACGCTTGTAATCCCAGCACTTTGGGAGGCCGAGGCGGGCGGATCACGAGGTCAGGAGTCGAGACCACGGTGAAACCCCGTCTCTACTAAAAATACAAAAAAATTAGGCGGGCGTGTTGGCGGGCACCTGTAGTCCCAGCTACCCGGAGAGGCTGAGGCAGGAGAATGGCGTGAACCCGGGAGGCGGAGCTTGCAGTGAGCCGAGATTGCGCCACTGCACAATCTCGCTCTGGGCGACGGAGCGAGACTCCGTCTCAAAAAAAAAATAAAGAAGGGCTTTTGCTCAAATAAAATAATAGTGATATTTTCACAATTGATGTTGTTAACCAGTTAAGAAGTGTTGTTATGTTTTTCCTCTTCTTTTCTCAAGGATAACAAATTGTGTGAGACAAAACATTTTAGAATCTTAGGGATATAATCACAGAATAAAATGCTGATAACAGAGCATATAGAGAGATATTTCCAATAATGTCCTCGTGTGAAACATTGTTTGAAGGAGGAATTTTATTGTTGGGGGAGGAATTTCAAAATCTGTTTAGTAGTGCACAGGTATAGACCCGATGTGTGTCATTGGTCTTCAAAATCTTTGAGTTATGATCATCAACTCTGTTTTCTTAACACAAGAAACAACCATGTTATGACTGTGATGTTTTAAGATTAAAACTAGCTTTCACCCTACTTCATCCTCAATTTGGAACATATGTACAATAGAGTCTATTCTTTATTAAATATTCCCCTACAATGTTTATTAAGGAATTGCAAGTATTTTTCCTTCCTTCTTTCCTTCCTTCCTGCCTTCCTGCCTTCCTGCTTTCCTTCCTTCCTGCCTTCCTGCCTTCCTGCCTTCCTGCCTTCCTGCTTTCCTGCTTTCCTTCCTTCCTTCCTTCCTTCCTGCCTTCCTGCTTTCCTTCTTTCCTTCCTTCTTCTTGATGATGTTTCACTCTGTTGCCCAGACTGGAATGCAGTGGCACAATCTTGGCACACTATAGCCTCAAATTCCTTGGTTCAAGCAATCCTGCTACCCAAGCCTCCCAAGTAGCTAGGACTATGGGCCACTCACCACCATACCCAGGTAATTTTTTATATATATATACTTTTATAGAGACTGAGTGTCATTCTGTTTCCCAGGCTGGTCTCAAATTCCTTGCCTCAACACTCTGGGATTAGAGGTGTGAGCCACCATGCCCAGCCCCTGAGTATCTTTCTAAATGACTACTGGTGAACTGATGAAGACAGCAATAGGTTGAGCTACATATATTAGTATCATTCTTACTTGATCTTAATTATGTATCTCCATTAGAAAGTTTTCTTTTCCCAATGTCTTTGCTAATCATGTTGTTGTTTATGTTACTACTTACTGATTTTCTTTATGCTCTGTTGTTGAAATAACAAAATAGCTGAGGAATGCATGCATTTATTTATTTTTATTTCCAAAATAGAGTCATGGAATTTGAAGTTATAAGAAGAAAATTGTTCTTTTCCCCTCAGGTATGTATAAACCTATGTGACAAAGACACATCTATTAGTTTTACTGTCATAAATATGCTCTTTGGAAAGGGATAAATTAGCAAGTATCTGTGGATATCCTTTATAACTTACATACTGTGTCTCATGTGTGATCCTCTTACTTATATCATTATTTGCAAGTAAATTTGAGAAAATTTGCTCTTTAATTTGTACTTAATCTCCAAGATCAAATGCAGAAAAACCACCAAGAAATTTATCCAGCATTGGCAAAAATTTATTATTTTGGATAGAAATATCTCAAATTTCATCTGAAATTTAAACTATGTTATAATGATACTTGTACTTTTAAAAAAATATATATCTAACAAAAATCTCACACCCCCTTTCTTTACCTAATCATATTATGCCAATTGTTTTAAATGCCGGACTAAGTTACAATGAACCACATGAAAACAAAATGGCATTGTTTTTGAATTCTAACCCCAAGGAAACGCCCTTAAAATGCAATTTTAGGAGCTTTTTCTCATTAATTTAATGAATGCTATGGCACTTTGTTTCAGTTACTCTTCATAAATAGCTCACACCCAGCTTAATCTTTCTTGGACTACCCTTCAATAATCTGCAGGCAGCTAGTGTTCTTCAGTCCTCTTTCTGTCACTGATAATTACTGTGTACTGCTGAGCTTAGCAGATTAAGCAGTGATATATTCATGAATTACTAATTTAAATAACAGCATATACTAAAGGATAACTTTATTTTTGTATAGACTTCATTAGGTCAAAAAGTAAAAGTAATATATTTTAATATTTGAGTTTTGTGATTCATATATATATAGCATATATATATAGAAAATATATATATTGCTTTTTATATATAGCAGAAAGATGTCTGTTACTGTATTTTTTAATATCTTATGGAAAAATAGACAAAGCAATTTCCAATGATTAATTTTAAAACTTTATCCTTATTTAAATCTGTCAGTAACACTTATCAAGAAAACATATTGTATTTTTATAATGTCCAAATTCAATGTATTATATATGGTATTGGAAAAAGTCAAAATGTTCACACAATGCAAATATCATCTTTTAAAAAAAATCTAAACGTTTTTGGAACAAAGCTTACAACAAATAGCCTTTAAATGCAATGACAGTTTTATATTTATCATTTCTAATTTAATCAATAAGAGGATTAGAACCAACACTTTATGCACATTTATTTTATGGAAATTGAATGTAGAATAATAAATAGTACTGTCGGAAGATTTAAGGTGAGGTGACACGTGAAACAAAAATAAGGAATATCAAATTTAATAACCACGAGGAAGGAAAGGGTTTGGATATTGAAGGAAAGGAAATATATTTAGCCAGAAACTGGTAAGCAAGGGACAGAATAATAGATATGGGAGAGGCAGGTAGTTAAATCTAGTTGACAATGATAAGTAGTTTAGTTTTTCTTTTAGTTTAATAAGGTTCCATTGAACAGAATAGTGAATATAAATAGTAAATTTATATTTACTAAAATATAAATCATTGAGTAATGATGTTAGGACATCTTTGAGTATAGTCCTTTTTTCCTGTAATTCTAAATATTTTATTTTAAAAGCAATTATTCTGGGAAACAGCCCATGGTTTGAACCAGACTGCAAGAAAAATGTTAAGACTGCCAGGATAGATTAGGCAGCTGGAGGTAACAGCAGGCATGAGAAAAGCAAAGAAAAAGTGGGATGACTACTACTGTACTTTAGAAAAGAAATGATGATCATTTGGACTACAATGGTGGCACTAAAAATGGATATAAATTGATAGGTTTGAAATGTATTTTAGAAGTAATGCCAAAAGACTTGCTTGTGTGTTGAAAGCAGAGATGAGGGGGTAAAAATTCAAGGATGACTCATAGATTTTTGTTGTGAGCAATTTTTCAGTGACACTTATGAAATGTTCTTTCCATACATTATGAGTTCTGCCTAACATTAACTCTTACTGTTAAAAAAAGAAAAAAAATGTTTTACTTGACATTTCTTTAAATAAAAAAAAACAGAACAGAGAAAATAGAGTTTTGAGGAACCAATGAGTTTGGTTCATTTAACTTTTCTGAATTCTAAAATGATCAGAACTAGAACAATATGATCTAATACGGTGATACTCAGATTCGCGTTATCATCATATGGTTAGTTTAATCTGATCCAATTTTTATATTTGAATTAGCATATTGAGTTCGCTAGAAAATACTTAAACATATTCACACACAAATGATATAAATCTGTCTAGTTATTTCAGTCATATATTAAATTATTTTATACATGGCATCGACAATCAAGTGGTACTTCCATTTAGTTATTTGTATTTTTCTTAGAGATTTGCATTTACCTTTATTATTTTTTTCTTTTTTTTTAATTGGAGAAATTACAGCTACCAAGAAGTATTTAGTTGTGAGTAATCACAAGGGAGAAATGAGAGCTGCTAAGTTGGAAAAAGAATTGAAGTCAATTATAAAGTTAAATGTTAATGCAGTAAAGTGGAGGAGACACAGAGGAGAAATTAGAGGCCAAAATCAGAGATGAGGAAGAAAATACAAGGATATTTCCTTAAAGCATTGGAATGGGCAGTTAGTAGCAACCAAGTTTCACACTATAACAAAGATATAGATTCCAATGATGTTGCGTCAAAATGACAGGTGTGACAGGCCCACATCAGTGATGGAGGTATTTACAGAGATGTGTTACAGCTGTAGGCAAAATTTTGAAATAGGCCAGGTTTGTTTTCAGTGCTCTCTCACCTCCCTTCCAGCATCCCTGGATCCAACTTGAAGTTCTTAGTGTCCTCGTCTTGACCCTTTGATGTGTATGCTCTCCATGCTCTAGTGTCCATGCAAGTCAGCAAGTCTTGTCAATGCTTCATAACTGATACAGTCCAGATAATTCTACCTGGCTTGCATTAAATTTCTTCAGACCTTGACTCCTCATGACCAACTAATTCAGGAATGTACACACATTGCTGCTGGTGGCTGAAAGTGTTAACCATCTAAACGTTTCATTTATATCTCATGTTACATATCCAGACACAAAACAATTGGATTTAAACAGTGATGATTAGAGCAGAACATTGGGAAGAAATGCTAGTCTTGCGGGAGAGACTGGATGTAACAGGTTGGATTTTTGGAAACATAGAAATTATATCAGGTAGATGTTTGCTGAGTACATATATATGTATGAATTATCAACAAAACATCATCATGCTCCTTTCTGTGTCTGTCCAATTAAGAGCAATTGGAGGGGAAAATGTGATTTATAGGTTCTGCTCTTTATCAGTGGTGAGATGAATTATATGAGAAACACAGCAAGAGAAAAGATACCAAAGTCTGGCAAAGACACAACCAAAAAAGAGAACTTTAGACCAATATCCTTGATGAACATTGATGCAAAAATCCTCAATAAAATACTGGCAAACCGAATCCAGCAGCACATCAAAAAGCTTATCCACCGTGATCAAGTGGGCTTCATCCCTGGGAATGCAAGGCTGGTTCAACATACGCAAATCCATAAATGTAATCCAGCATATAAACAGAACCAAGGACAAAAACCACATGATTATCTCAATAGATGCAGAAAAGGCCTTTGACAAAATTCAACAACCCTTCTTGCTAAAAACTCTCAATAAATTAGGTATTGATGAGACATATCCCAAAATAATAAGAGCTATCTGTGACAAACCCAAAACCAATATCACACTGAATGGGCAAAAACTGGAAGCATTCCCTTCAAAAACTGGCACAAGACAGGGATGCCCTCTCTCACCACTCCTATTCAACATAGTGTTGGAAGTTCTGGCCAGGACAATTAGGCAGGAGAAGGAAATAAAGGGCATTCAATTAGGAAAAGAGGAAGTCAAATTGTCCCTGTTTGCAGATGACATGAATGTATATCTAGAAAACCCCATCGTCTCAGCCCAAAATCTCCTCAAGCTGATAAGCAACTTCAGCAAAGTCTCAGGATACAAAATCAATGTACAAAAATCACAAGCATTCTTATACACCAAGAACAGACAGAGAGCCAAATCATGAGTGAACTCCCATTCACAATTGCTTCAAAGAGAATAAAATACCTAGGAATCCAACTTACAAGGGATGTGAAGGACCTCTTCAACGAGAACTACAAACCACTGCTCACTGAAATAAAAGAGGATACAAACAAATGGAAGCACATTCCATGCTCATGGGTAGGAAGAATCAATATGGTGAAAATGGCCATACTGCCCAAGGTAATTTATAGATTCAATGCCATTCCCATCAAGCTACCAATGACTTTCTTCACAGAATTGGAAAAAACTACTTTCAAGTTCATATGAAACCAAAAAAGAGCCTGCATCGCCAAGTCAATCCTAAGCCAAAAGAACAAAGCTGGAGGCATCACGCTACCTGACTTCAAACTATACTCCAAGGCTACAGTAACCAAAACAGCATGGTACTGATACAAAAACAGAGATATAGATCAATGGAACAGAACAGAGCCCTCAGAAATAATGCCACATATCTACAACCATCTGATCTTTGGCAAACCTGACAAAAACAAGCAATGGGGAAAGGATTCCCTATTTAATAAATGGTGCTGGGAAAACTGGCTGGCCGTATGTAGAAAGCTGAAACTGGATCACTTCCTTACACCTTATACAAAAATTAATTCAAGATGGATTAAAGACTTAAATGTTAGACCTAAAACCATAAAAACCCTAGAAGAAAACCTAGGCTATACCATTCAGGACATAGGCATGGGCAAGGACTTCATGTCTAAAACACCAAAAGCAATGGCAACAAAAGCCAAAATTGACAAATGGGATCTAATTAAACTCAAAAGCTTCTGCACAGCAAAAGAAACTACCATCAGAGTGAACAGGCAACCTACAGAATGGGAGAAAATTTTTGCAACCTACTCATCTGACAAAGGGCTAATATCCAGAATCTACAATGAACTCAAACAAATTTACAAGAAAAAAACAAACAACCCCATCAAAAAGTGGGCAAAGGATATGAACAGACACTTCTCAAAAGAAGACATTTATGCAGCCAAAAAACACATGAAAAAATGCTCATCATCACTGGCCATCACAGAAATGCAAATCAAAACCACAATGAGATACCATCTCACACCAGTTCGAATGGCAATCATTAAAAAGTCAGGAAACAACAGGTGCTGGAGAGGATGTGGAGAACTAGGAACACTTTTACACTGTTGGTGGGACTGTAAACTAGTTCAACCACTGTGGAAGTCAGTGTGGCGATTCCTCAGGGATCTAGAACTAGAAATACCATTTGACCCAGCCATCCCATTACTGGGTATATACCCAAAGGATTATAAATCATGCTGCTACAAAGACA
>NW_026652279.1:64990256-65046945 GCF_009828535.3 Hylobates moloch | reverse complement strand
TTTACAATCTGAACATATATATAAGTATATATGGACTTATATATATGTTCAGATTGTAAATATATATATCTGAAAAATTCAGTCTATAGCAGATGGTGTGTGTGTGTGTGTGTGTATGTACATATCTCTCACACATACACACATACACACATACGCACACCATCTGCTATAGACTGAATTTTTATGTCTCCCCAAAATTTATATTTTGAAACTTAATACCGAATGTAATGGTATTTGAAAGTGGGGCCTTTGAGATGTGATTAGGTCACAAAGGTAAAGTCCTCGTGAATGCGATTGTGCCCACATAAACGAGACATTAGAGAGCTCCCTTGGCCCTTCTGTTATGTGATGACTCATTGAGAAGATGGCTGTCCATATGAATCAGGAAGTTAGCGCTCACTGGATACCAAATCTTCTGGCCTCTTGATCTTAAACTTTTCAGCCTCCAGAACTGCACGAAATAAATTTCTATTGTTTATAAGCCACGCAGTCTATGGCATTCAGTTACAACATCCCAAACGGACTAAGATATTACCTCTTAGGGTAAGAATTAGTGTAGAATATTGTTCGGAAAGTATCATTCTGACTATGTTTTCTCAAGTTTTTGAAACACCACTGCTAATCTAACTGGTAGTCTCAAAGCCTCAGGTTATCTCCAAAATAACCATCAGTAACCTTCACCTTTTAATATCCACATCAGTGTAGAATTCTCTCTCACCCTGAATAGGACTACTCTGTGAGACCAACAGGATATAGTGGACATGGTAATGGTGATTTTGTAGTCATTGGAAATAAGAAAGCAGAGCTTGTGTAGTAGCAGAAAGTGTGTCTGTTACAATTTGGAAAGGAGAAAAAAATAATATACTGTGTAGTCTAGATAAGGATATTTCCAGGCAGAGTGTAAAAGGTGCCGTGTGGTTTCTTCTTGATGCTTACAGTAAAATCAAGAGACTGATTTTTAAAAAGGAATAATTGAATATTAGAAAGTAAAGACCTCCGGGGTTTGAAAATTCTCAGGCTCTTTAGGTGATAAAATACGCTTAATGTTAAGTAATATCTTTAGGTCAAAAATAAATTGAAGGCATATTAAGTAAAATGAAGTTTTATTAGTTTCCTATTGCTGCTGTAACAAATTGCTATGAATATGTAGATGTTAAGTTACACAAATTTGTTATCTTAAAATTCTGGATGTCAGAAGTCCAAAATGGGATTTAAAGGGCTGAAACCCAGGTGTCAGTACAGCCATACATTTCTGGAGGCTCTAATGGAAAATCTGTTTCTTGCCTTTTTCTGCATCTAGAGGTTGTCCACCTTCTGTGGGTCGTGGCCACAGTACTCTGACCTCTGTTGCTGTCATTACATCCCCTTCTCTGACTCTGACTCTCCTGGCTTTCTTATAAAGATCCTTGTATTTACATTTGGCCCACCCAGGTAACCCAGGATAATCTCCCTTTTTTAAGACCTTTCAGTTACTTATATTTGCAAAACTTCCTTTTATCATATATGGTAGCATATTCACAGGTTTCAAGGATTAGGACAAGGACAACTTTTTAGGTTAATATTCTGCCTACCACAAGGGGTCTAATAGTAAAATCAAGGTGTGACCATAAAATCCTTTATTAAAATCTCATGAATATCTAGGGTAGTGCCTCAGAGATCTGATATGCCGATAATTTCTAAGAATACAAGGCAGCGTAAGCAGCCTAAGCCCCAGAAACACACACAGGGAAGGATTTAGCTCAAAGCATTTGCAGGTGTGTCTTTTGTCTAGTGAAGCCCACTCCATAACAGTCCTAGGAGCCTCAAGAAGCGTTTTAAGAGAAGTGTACTACACTGCCAACTTCAACCAAAAGGGACAACCATAGCACAAGATGAAAAAGATCTGATGTACACTAGCAATTCCATAGGTAGTAAGCAGGTTCAGAAAGCCATTACTGAGCAGCAAATATGGGCAACATTTCATTAAAAAGGAGAAATTACTCAGAGGAAAGATCCAAGAGCCACAGTACATTATTCTCAGACTTTGAACCCTAATCAAGGAACTTGCAACATGTGCCACTCTAGATTTCAGAAATGTTAGGGAATGGTGACGACTGTGTCTCTCTCATTTTTCCGCATTATGAAAATGAAGGTCTGTGCCAGTTATTTTATGCCTGTTCCACGATTGTTTGCTGGGCTTGTGGGGATGACGGGAAGCAAGAACTCGTGTCTTTTGTTTACAGGTATTGAGAAGGCTTGCATTCTAAGTGCCACACTTGAGATGCCTTACCCCATCTGAACCTGATTTCGTAGCAAATATCCTGTAATTGAGCTGACATTGGAAATGAATGAGAATTTGTAGAGAAGATGTGGATGTTTTATGAAGGAGCAGGGTTGAAGGCATGAATCATCCAAGGTCAAAAGGTAGACTGAGCTAATCAGTCGTCTATTTGTATTTACACGTGTGTGTACTTTCCTTCCACAATGAGTAAAGTTGATTTGTGGACCAGTTAGATATTGTGGACATGATGGTGTGTGACTTCAGAGGCTATGCCAAAAAACACATTGAACCTTCTGCCTTTGTCTCTCATATTACTCCTCTGGGAGAAACCAACCAACATGCCATATGGACATTGAAGCATCTCTATACAGATGCCCACTTGGAAAGAAACTAGAACTTCACACCAACAACCAATACCAACTACCAGCCAGGCATATGAGTAAACTTTGGAGTGGATCTTCCAGCCCCAGTAAGCCCTTCAGAAGACTGTGGCCCTGATGTCTGTTAGCAATATCTCATGAGACTTAGTTCAAAACAGCCCAGCCAATATTTACAAATCACTAATTTCGAGATAATTTGTTATGCAGTGATAAATAATTGATACATGCAGATGAAAAGGGATAATTTTATTTTCCATTATGGTTTTTGCTAAGGAGTCCTTGCATATGAACACAAGTAAGCAATTCCATCTTTTCCCTACATAAAAGAAATATGACTTATACCAGAAAACTATCATATGTGACAGAACAATTTTTCCTGACTTCAGTGGTCCCACTTCAACAAGTCCTTTATTTCAGACATATAAGGTGATATGATGGCAAGTTTCACTTCCTAGGTGTATTCAAAGCTTCAATTTCAGAAAACATTCATGCTTGCTTTGCATTCCATTTAAGTTCCATTTTCCTCTACCCAAATAAAATATAACAATTCAAGTAGCCATATCCTTCACCATGTGATTCAATGAATTTTAATATGCATACCTAGCCGAAAGATAACTAGCCTCCACCAATGCTGTAGTTAGATTTGTTAGGCTTGCACAAATGCATCAAGTATCTACAAAAGAAAAACAGAAAAAAGAAAGGCATTCAGCTGCAAACATGGATTACATTTCTGAAAAAGGTGTTATTACTCAGAAAGCAGATACAAGAGCCACAGTATATCATTCCCAGATTTTTACTCTAATCAAGGAATTAGCATTTTCTCAATACCATTTTCAGAAAAGCCTTTTCATCTTATCATTTTCATTGTTTTAGAATGCCTAAAATGAACTATACTATCTCATTTTAAAAATCTGAGCTTATCCTTTTAAACACATGATAGATGCTTCACTGATGATGCTAGTAAGCAACCTTTAACTTCTATTATTTCCAATTTTATCCATTGAATATATGTCTAGGGGAAGAGAAGCTGGGGCAATACAAATGTTGCTATAATGATGTAGGATTGATAGACATTTTGCTGTACATCAGATTTCAGGAAACTCCATATTATTTGCATTCAAGATATAACATTTTTTAAACATTTATAACATGTTCATATTATTTTCTTTGTAAGCAAATGCCAGGAATTAAAACGAGTACATTGGATTTTTTTGTTTGTTTGTTTGTTTGTTTGTTTGTTTTGAGACGGAGTCTTGCTCTGTCACCCAGGCTGGAGTGCAGTGGCGCAATCTCGGCTCACTGCAAGCTCTGCCTCCCGGGTTCACGCCATTCTCCTGCCTCAGCCTCTCCGAGTAGCTGGGACTACAGGCGCCCGCCAGCACGCCCGGCTAATTTTTTTGTATTTTTAGTAGAGACGGGGTTTCAGCGTGATCTCGATCTCCTGACCTCGTGATCCACCCGCCTTGGCCTCCCAAAGTGCTGGGATTACGAGCGTGAGCCACCGCGCCCGGCCCTACATTGAATTTTAATTTACCAAAGCAGGATTTTTAAAGGTGGTGGTGAAATTTATACCGAAATTAATTTCTATTTTCTGCATATTGCACAAATGTCTATATCATATGCTATATAGTGCACTATAATGGTTTTCAAGATAACAAACTATGAATATTGTCAATTTTCTTATCTTTTTGGAGGCTCAACTATCTCATATAAGGCATAAGGAAAAGTAGAATTTTCTTCTGCAGTTACTATGAAATGAAATAAACTGATGCTTGTAACCTAATACCTGAAGTAGAATTTTAAGTAAGAAAGGTAAAAACCAGATAGCGAGACTCTCAGAAGCCTGAAATCCATTAGCAAATATTTAACAGTTCAAAATTTTGCCCCGAGTCTTTTAGAGGCAGACTTCTCACACACACAAAGAATATGTTTTGTTCTCTAGGGATTCATTCACTTAAAAATATTCTACATTGGTGTCCAGTCATATGTCATATTCAAGAGCTGCAAAGTTATAATTTCAAAGGATATCAGGATGCAATTTTTCCTGCTAAAAATTTTCTCTTTTTAGGTATCTTACATTAGCAGACAATTAGCAAACAAGAATTTGTTTGAGGAGAATAGAATCAGATAGTAAAATAATCTGAAATTTTAATACTGACAAGCTTACAAATTCTGAGGCATCCATCTAGAAAACAGGAATGTATTTGCCACAGTGAGTGAAGAGGTCAATTTCTTAGGCCAGGACACAATCTTCTTAGCACCAGTTATATTGCAAACTCGGTCTTTTTCTTCTGTGATGGCTGAGTATGCAGTTGCGCTCATTTTGTGTACCCAATGTTGTATGTAGTTAACAACAAAAAGTAACATAAAATTTTTTAAACCCCTAAATATTGATTGACACTTTCCTGACATTTAGTCTTTTTGAGATGAAGTTGGAAAGCAATTTCGCATGCATTTGGGGGTTTTGTTTTGTAAGTAACCTGCAGTTTTGTATGGATACATGTTGATTCTTTTTTCCATTGCCACTGTAACTCAAAATATAATGCATGATTCTCTTTTCATGCATTTTTTCTAGATTTAGTAAACACTTTGAGGATACCTATCCAGGTAATTTTTCCAGTCTGGAAGTTCTTCATTTTGTATTATAAGTTTGATTATTTTTCCTTTCTTATATATTAACAAACTAATAATATAAGTTTGTATCTTTGTTTCTTTATCCCTAATGTCAACCATCTCATTCTTAGAAAGTTTGTATTACCGTCCTTACACTTGTGATTCTAAAAGAACTTCTCAAAATGTCATGAGAATAAGTGTTGTTATTTTCCTGAGTGTGCTTTTTGTCCAGCCTGCAAAGTGAATGGATCATAATTTTGCTACTACATTTTCAATTACCTTTTAGTTTCACTACCTACATTTGAGTGCTTGTAACTCAATAGGATGTTATGAATCTTGGGTCTGTGATCATTCTTTCAGATGTGGCTTTATAGTCTCTCACTGTCATTTCACAGAGGTGATAATGTCTTGTACATTATTACGAGCATAAATCTAATGTTTCTAAATATTTTTCTTTAAGTTGATCAATTTGAGGTAGGTTTTCCTACTAGTCTGTAAGATAATATTTCTTTTATTTTTCAAAATATATTTCATATTTTAGATTTAAAATATTTTTTCTGCTTATTTACCTTTTTGTGAAGTAGATGCCCAAACAGATGTAGTGTTTGCAGAGAAAGAAAATATGGGTGTATTTCTCTGCTGTTTCCACTGCTCATATAGGGGTTTGGAGCATCCTGCTTTCTAATCTATAGTCTGACGTGGATGGATATCTCTCAACGTACCAATGTCTGTGGTACCTTTACATGGTGAAACATTCCTAGACTTGTGTACTCTTTTATTTATTTAGTATTATTATTATTTTTGAGACGGAGTCTCGCTCTGTCGCCTAGGCTGGAGTGCAGTGGCGCGATCTCGGCTCGCTACAAGCTCCACCTCCCAGGTTCACGCCATTCTCCTGCCTCAGCCTCCCAAGTAGCTGGGACTACGGGCGCCCGCCTCCACGCCTGGCTAATTTTTTGTATTTTTAGTAGAGACAGAGTTTCACCGTGAGCCACCGCACCCAGGCGACTTGGGTACTCTTACTTTACAATGGACTGCCCTTTAGGTATTTTAATTTGAAAATATTTTGCCCTATGGCTCCTTCTGATTTTGCTTTTGCCCATAAATGTTATGTGGTGGGGCTGTAACGTCCAGATGAAAACTGTGGGCACCGGTTCCTACCCAGCATTCTGATAAATTGAATGTGACAGACGCAGTCTCAGAAAATTTCTGGAAATATATAAATTGATAAAGATGAAGAGTATAATTTATTTCTAGTTGCCCAGTTTTTATGGTCGGTAAAAATAAAGCATCTCAAAACCAGCAGGCAGTAATCTGCTGGGAAGGCTTACACCTTCTTAGTTACTAAGAAGCAAAGCATGCTTTTCTGATGAATACAGTGCTGCATCCACAAGCCACCAATTATGTTTCTTGGTAAGCCTCCAATTCTTTTAACCTAGAGAAAAATCTCCCTTTTTAGAAATAAGTTGGTCATAACTCTTAGTTTTCAATTATTTAACTACATAATTTTTAATTTTGCTCTTTTTTCCTGTATTTTATTTTATTGAATAAATACATTTAATTTGACTGCATAAATAGATAAATACCCAAGAAAACAGGTATTTAATTGGGACTTTGAGAGAGAATATACTGGGAACTCAGAAGAAGACCATGCAATCCACTATTAAGCTTTATTTTCTGCGAATTTGACTATGACCAGATTCTTTACAGTATCTAAGACATTGTCCTTTTTCTTATATTAGCTGACAAAATTTTGTTGATATTAACTCTCTAAAGGTAGGCAGCACCACAACATATTTCTATGTTGATTACTGAATATTTCTAAATAGTTAATTCAGTGAATACTTTCCAGAGTGGAATCAAAAGGTGAAACCCCTATTTAAACACATCTTATTCATCTAAAACTATGCATCTGTAATGAACCAATTATCCATTTTTTAAAGCTGCACTTAAAATTGAAGTAGTCATAGAAATCAATTTATTGGAAATCACATCTATAATATTTCTGATCAGCTTCTACTCAAATTTTATGTACCATGACTATTTATTTTATGTACCATGACTATTTATATATATTTAAGCACCATGGCTTCAGAAACAGCATATTCTTCATGCTCTTTAAAAGACAGTAATGAATTGGACTCACTGTTTTTGTTCACTGATGTAGCCTCACAAACTAGAGAAGTACTCAATAAATATTTGGTGAAAGAATCATTTTATAGATAACATGGACTACATATCTAAATCATTAGGTCAGCGGTACACCAAGTGTTTGCTAACACCTAGGTGACTCCAAGTTTTTTTGATCAAAGAATGTAAAAACAGATCAGCTCACTGGGCTGAACTGCATGCAGTTTTTCTTACAGTAATGAAAGAATTGAACAGTAGTGGAAAGCCCCTGTGTTTGGGTTTTTACTGACTTATGGTCAGTGACCAATGGCACGACCATAGACTCAGGCAAAAGGACAATGGGAATCTGGCCTGTTAAAAGGATACTTCCTATGGACCATGGTCCTATGAAAATTTGAAGGGTGCTTCAAAGTAGAACAAATCAATGCCCATCAGAAGAACTCCCTTCCAGATTCAGAAGGTGACTGGAATCGACAAACAGATATCCTCTGTTCCCTTGAAGTGGCACATGGGTCCATGAAATGAGTGATATGGGGGTATTGCAGCAATGTAGAGATGAGTTCAATCTAGACATGTTTCTTTTGCACCCTCTTAGGCACAGAATGCCAGTACGAACTGTTTTGTTTGTCAGCAGGAGAGTCAGAGACTGCCGATCGCTATGTAGCAGATTCACTGGTGGCAAGGCCTTGAATACAGTTGGAAAGGCAGACTGATGCTGGTAGCCCTGGAGGGCTACAATTGCATCTTGACAGGAATAGACACTGGCTATGGATTGGGCCTTTGCTTACCCAGTGGAAATGCAAATGCTCAGAATGCCGCAAAAAAAAAAAAAAAAAAAACAGAACAGAAGCTATTGTATGGATTTGGACAACTGACTGCTGCTTCTTCAGACCAAGGAACACACTGTTCCCATATTCCCCAGCAGTGGGAGGAAGGGTATCCTCTTCAGAGTAACAGTTTGATAGAGAAGTAGAATGGGCAATTAAAACATTGCTTGTCTAAAACATGGGGACATAAAAGCAGGAAGGACTGTGAGTGTGTGCTCACAGTCAGCATGAGTGGCACTAGCGTGTCCTTGCTAGATTTTTCTGGTTTTCTGGTTGATCTGAGGCAGAAGTGTAGGGTAGATGCTGGTATGACTGTGCAATTCTTGCCGTGAGAAGAGTACAATGGTTTAATGATTATACCTTTTTCTTTCTTCCCCAGATCACCTTCAGAATTGTTTTTGTGTTTTTCCTCCCCTACCTGGTATAGTGGTCCTAGGACCAGGTTACAAATATAAGTGCAAAAAGCAGGAATGATTTATAAACAAAAAACTGTAACTACATTTTTAAACCTTATGTCAGAATTTCGAAGGGCATGATGGAAGTGGGTTGCGCCATCACCCCATCTAGCAAAATGGAGTTTAAGAGTAAATGCTGGCCGGGCGCGGTGGCTCACGCTTGTAATCCCAGCACTTTGGGAGGCCGAGGCGGGCGGATCACGAGGTCAGGAGATCGAGACCACGGTGAAACCCCGTCTCTACTAAAAATACAAAAAAAAATTAGCCGGGCGTGGTGGCGGGCGCCTGTAGTCCCAGCTACTCAGAGAGGCTGAGGCAGGAGAATGGCGTGAACCCGGGAGGCGGAGCTTGCAGTGAGCCGAGATTGCGCCACTGCACTCCAGCCCGGGCGACGGGGCGAGACTCCGTGTCAAAAAAAAAAAAAAGAGTAAATGCAGCTGTATTGCCTGGTGGTTAAAATAGCTCACAACTCCTGGACCTGTGTAACTTTACCTTATCTGAATGGGAGTGAAATGAGGAGTTGGTAATTGCTAGACTAGTATTTCTGCCTGCAATCTAGACCAGTGGTGATTCTAATGTCCCTTCCAAAAATGAAAAAGTTTGGATATTTATGAATGGAAAGAAAAACAGTATCTGAGAGTAAAGAAATGAATAAATGGGTTATTAATTGAAAGAAATTCTGTATTACATTAACAAGGCCAAAGAGTCTCAGAGCAGGAAATGATATCATCTCTTATCTTAATTATCCCAGATGCCTGGAAGTGTGAAGCTGTATATTTACCAAGACTACCCCTGCTTCTGAAACCTGACAAGATTGAGAGAAAACCCGCAAACTAGAGTGGCCTCACCATGGGACACTTTCATGTAATATCATGGGCTGATATTTCAGTTTGGTCTCCTGAAAGACCAAGGCAGGATTAGAGGGTGGATACTTTCAGTCCCACTTCCCAATCTCCAGGGAGGGGAGAGGGGCTGAAAGTCAAGCTAAACACCAGTGGTCAATGGTTTAATCAATCATGTTTACGTAATGAAGCCTCAATAAAAAACCCAAGGGGACAGGATTCAGAGAGTTTCCAGATGGCTAAACGCATGGAGGTTCCTGGTGGGTGGTGTGCCCAGGAAGGGCATGGAAGGTCTGAGCCCCTTCCCCTACACCTCCCCCTATACACCTATTCATCTGTATCCTTTGCAATATTCCGTATGATAAACAGCAAACATTTTTAAAAATTGGCAATAATATCAACATGTGACAACAATTAGTGAAAATGAAAGAAAACCTAGAAAAATATCCCATTATAACAAATAATATGGTATATGCTAAAAATGAAATGTTATACAAATCGTGTTGAATATCTGGTAAACTAAGGAAAGTAGAATATTACATATATTTTATACATGTCTGTGTGAAATCAGAATGAGTACAGATTGAAATGCAGAATTTAAAAGTGGGCAAATTACATATGCTTTTTTGTTTATAGTATACAGGTGTCTTTTCTCTAAGACAATATAAAAATAAATATCTAAATCAAGGAATTGTGTTTTTCAAATTTGTCCTATACTAATAATCTGTGAAGTGTCCAAATACACATACGTAAAAAGCTATGTTAGGCTGTTCTTTCATTGCTATAAAGAAATACCTGAGACTGGATAATTAATAAGAAAAGACATTTAATTGCCTCATAGTTCTGCAGGCTATACAGGAAGTATAATGCCAGCATTTGCTTCTGGGGGAGGCCTCAGGAAGCTTTTACTCATGGCAGAAGGTGAAGCAGGAGCAGGCACATTATATGGCAAAAGCAGGATCAAGAGAGAGCAATAGTGGGTGTTGGGGGGATGTCACACACTTTTAATGACCAGATCTTTTGGAACTCATTATCACAAAGATATCACAAAGCCATGAGGTATCCAACCCCCACTAGGCATACCCATATCCAGCATTGAGGACAACTCGACATGAGATTTGGGTGAGGAAAAATATCCAAACAATATCAGAGGGCACTTGTAAATAGTTTTGTAGTTACATAAATTGGGAAACAATAGAAGGTCAATTTAAGCAGATAATTCTGCATATCTAAATTATGGAATATGAAGACTATTAAAATATATGCAGCCTTGAAAAATGAAAATGTAGTTATGTACTTCTTGATAGAGAAAGAATAATAAAAATATCTCATAGAAAGTGAAGATTATAAAACAGAGTGTGTTGTAATGCCAGTAGTTATCTATTAGACTGGTACAAATGTAATTGGGATTTTGGCCATTTAAAAGGAATGGCCAAACCATAATTACTTTTGCACCAACTTAATATATAAAGTCTGGGGGAAAAAAACTAAAAGTTCACACAAAAATATGAGTGCCTCACTTTTGTGATTGGATTTAGGGAGTTTTTTTAACATCTATATTTTCTGAGTTATTTTTAATATATTGCATGACTATGTCTTTGATGATATGTATGTTTATAAGGTGAATAGAATAAATGTTAAAAGTCTCAGTGTTACATCTCCTCAGTCTTATGAATCCTAGACAGTTGAGGAGAGGGTGTAGAAGCAAACATTTTAGAGATTTTTTTTTTTTTTGGTAGGTCCTGATGCACTCACTGACAAACTCAGGAGAACTCTGGTTGGGGTGGAAGTGGGGGCCTAATTTTAATTACATGACTAATGCCTTAAATGGTAGAAACAATTTTCCTTCATTTCTTAGGAGAGTAATCATCAAATATATTAAAGAATGAAAGAATAGCTTCATAATGGGCAGATCAGATAATAAAATGTTAAGAGTTTTCTGAATGCGTAGTAAGTGTTCAGTACCTCAGTGAAAACACTGGTCTTCCAAAATCCAAGAGGACAAATGCCCTAAGGTTGCTGAAATTACTTGTGTTGCTAACTATTCAGCAGAACACAGTGTGAAAAGATGTCAAACTACTGCCCTTCCCTGATGAGCATTCTGTTTTAAAGGTAATGTGACTTGCAATGATTATTTTCCTCAAATCGTACATTGATGTATTAATACATTAAATAATACAATTTCTATCAATTGCTAAGGTAGTCTCTATGACATCAGGTTTTACTTAGGAAAATGCATTATTCTACAGAAAAACCATGTTGTTTAAGGAACATTTACTTAGATATACTGTCTCCTTTCTCTTAAGTGATTACAGCTATGTTCTGAAAAAAGAAAAAAATAATAAGGCAACCACTCAGCCAAGCATGGGAGTAGCAATTAAGGAGATAACTAGGTATTTATAGAAGAATATAATTATCAATTTAAACTCAATTGGCTTTTTCAATGCCACTAACCATATTCATGTGACATATGCTTTATAGTCACATGATTACATTTCTCAAACAAAATGATAAGCAAGACTTTCAGATAGTGGAAAGCATAATTAAAATTGAGGCAGTCCCTTCACTGTATTTATGGCCAACCATCCAGATGCACCTAACCTGAAAAAAGTTTTTATCCTAGCTATAGATACTTTTTCAATAGTGTTTGAATTATATGAAAAAAAAAATGGTATGTGGAAAAGGGGAATGCTCCAATACCTCTCCTCTGTCCTTTATTCCTTTAAAAAATATATTTAGTATAGAGTTGTTCAAATTACAACACATGTTTTTGACTTCAACATAGAAACTGTGCACACAGTGACTGTAATCTAGCTTGGGCAATGATGAGTTAGCATGGGTCAGAAATGTTAAGAGAGATAAGCACCATACATTTGTGGCAAGTTGTACATACTTTCTTAGCTAGAGGTTAGGAAAAGGCTGAATGACAAATAAAATATTCAGGGATTTTGAGGACTATAACCTTCACATTCGGAAATTATTATGACAGGCTTTCATATCCTGAGGGCTTGTTTTACTCAAGAAGAAGGTAGTGAGCAACAGATCAAAATTTGAGTTCGGTTAATTAGGTGGCAACCATTTTACTAATTAGGGAACATATCTCAAGGGCAACAGATAAAGAAATGGTAATAGAAGAAAAGCGATTTTCCATACACAATAGAAAATTCATCATTTAGGAGAAATACATTCTTAAGAAACTTGAAACTAAAAAATTGTGGCGCAGAGGCAATAACAATGTTTAAGAAATGAGTAGAATTTGTAAATAGCAAGGCCTAACACTGGCTCTTCTTCAAATGATAAGGAGTTAGTACATGGTACAAGTTGACAAGGTATAGAATAAGACAATTTTTTAAATATGATTTTCTAACATAGTGAAGTCAAGAGAGGCAGTAGTGAAAAGTGCATAAATCTGAGAGTTAAAAATCCACTGTGCCATTGTACTAAGCTGTGTTGCTAACTCGTTCTGGGGATTCAGCCAGCAAATTTCGTCTTTTCAAGACTGATTCCTCCTCTATAGCATGAGATGATGGGATTAGATAAATTTTTTAACCCCAGGAATTATTTTCTTTATGGATGCTTGTTGTTGCACTGAAACAAAACATCATTTTCTCTAACCTGATGTTAAGTAAATCACTCTTGAACTTAATAAATAAAAAGTGCTTTTAAAGTTGAGTCATTATAAGATGGATTCAACATTTAATGTAACATAATCTTTAAAATTTATAGCACTGTATTATTCCATGTTCATGCTGCTAATAAAGACATACCCAAGACTGGGTAATTTACACAGGAAAAGGATTTATCAGACTTACAGTTCCACGTGTCTGGGGAAGCCTCACAATCATGGTGGAAAGCAAGGAGGAGCAAGTCACATTTTATGTGGATGGCAGCAGGCAAAGAGAGCCAAGCAAAAGGAGTTTCTCCTTATAAAGCCGTCAGATCTCATGAGACTTATTCTCTACCACAAGAACAGTATGGGAGAAATTGCCCCCGTGATTCAATTATCTCCCACTGGGTCCCTCCCACAACATGTAGGAATTATGGGAGTACAATTCATGATAGAATTTGGGTGGGGACACAGTGTCAAAACGTATCATTCTGCCCCAGCCCTTCCCAAATCTTATGTCCTAACATCTCAAAACCAATCATGCCTTCCCAACAGTCCTCCAAAGTCTTAACTAATTTCAACATTAACTCAAAAGTCCACAGTCTAAAGTCTCAAAGAGACAAGGCAAGTCCTTTCCACCTATGAGCCAGCAAAAACAAAAGCAAGTTAGTTACTTCCTAGATACAATGGGGGTACAGGCATTGGGTAAAAACAGTCATTCTAAATGGGAGAAATTGGCCAAAATAAAGAAGCTACAGGCCCCATGCAAGTCCAAAATCAAGCAGGGCAATCAAATCTTAAAGCTCCAAAATGACCTCCTTTGACTCCATGTCTCAAATCCAGGTCACACTGATGCAAGAGGTGGGTCCCCATGGCCTTGGACTGTGGCTTTGCAGAGTATAGCCTTCCTCCTGGCGGCTTTCATGGCCTGGCATTGATGTCTGTGGCTTTTCCAGGCAAACGGTGCGAGCTGTTGGAGGATCCACCATTCTAGGGTCTGGAGGATGTTGGGGGCTCTCCTCTCACAGTTCCACTAGGCAGTGCCCAGGTAGGGACTCTATGTGGGGGTTCCAAACCCACATTTCCCTTCTGCACTGCCCTATCAGAGGTTCTCCATGAGGGCCCCACCCCTGCAGAAAACTTTTGCCTGGGAATCTAGGCATTTCCGTACAATCTCTGAAATCTAGGCAGAGGTTCCCAAACCTCGATTCTTGACTTCCGTGGACATGCAGGCTCAACACCACGTGCAAGCTACCAAGGCTTGTGGCTTGCACCCTGTGAAGGTGCAAGCTACACCACGGCCCGAGCTGTACATTGGCCCCTTTCAGCCATGGCTGGAGTGGCTGGGAGGCACTATACCAAGTCCCTAGGCTGCTTACAGCAAGGGGACCCTGGGCCTGGCCCAGAAAACCATTTTTCTCCTGGGCCTCTGGGCCTGTGATGGGAGGAGTTGCTGTAAAGACCTCTGACACTCCCTGGAGACATTTTCCCCACTGTCTTAGGGATTAACATTCAACTCCTCGTTGCTTACGCAAATTTTTCCAGCTAGCTTGCTCAAAAAATGGAATTTTCTTCACATTGATGATGTTGCAAATGTACTGAACTTTTATCCTCTGCTTCCCTTATAAAACTGAACACTTTTAACAGCACCCAAGCCATCTCTTGAATGCGTTGCTGCTTATAAATTTCTTCTACCAGATACTCAAAATCATCTCTCTCAAGTCCAAAGTTCCACAAATCTCTAGGCCACAGGCAAAATGCCTCTAGTTTCCCTGCTAAAACATAACAAAAGTCACCTCTGCTCCAGTTCCCAACAAGTCCCCATTATCCATCTGAGACCACCTCGGTCTGAATTTCATTGTCCGTATCATTATCATCATTTTGGGCAAAGCCATTCAAGAAGTCTTTAGGGAGTTCCCAATTTTCCTGCATTTTCCTGTCTTCTTCTGAGCCCTCCAAACTTTTCCAACCTCTGCCTGTTACCCAGTTCCAAAGTTGCTTCCACATTTTCAGGTATCTTTTTAGCAGCACCCCACTCTACTAGTAACAATTTGCTGTATTAGTCTGTTTTCATGCTACTGATAAAGACATACCCGAGACTGGGTAATTTATACAGGAAAAAAGGATTTATTGGACTTACAGTTCCATGTGGCTGGGGAAGCCTCACAATCATGGTGGAAGGCAAGGAGGAGCAAGTTACATCTTATGTGGATGGCAGCAGGCAAAGAGCACCAAGCAAAAGAGGTTTCTCCTTATAAAATCACCAGATCTCATGAGACTTATTCACTACTCCAGAACAGTACGGGAGAAACTGACCCCATTATTCAATTATCTCCCACCAGGTCCTTCCCACAACACAAGGGAATTATGGGAGTACAATTCAAGATGAGATTTGGGTGGGGACATAGAGCCAAACCACATCAGCAAAGAACTGCAGTATAAGATATTACAGATTAAAACAACTCAGAAAACATGCAAATTTTGTAAAAGACCACTGTCCTGTCCCCTTAAACTTTTGAATTTAGTTTACATCCTTACTCTTACAACTGCTACAGATGGAAAGATGTGTTTTGTGCTTAAACTTTTAACAATCATAAAAGTGTAGGGCTAAAAGTAAATTACAAATACATTTACTTGACATATCACATCTCTATATGTTATATTAAAGAACAGTTGGGCAACTGTACTGTATTGGGAGATAAAAAGCTAAACATTAACTTTCTTTTAAATTTCAGAGTTTGTCAAATATCTTTAAAAATACATTAATTGAAAAGTGACCAACTACTCAAATTATTAAAAGTATCTGACATGCAATTGATAACTAAATAGTGTAACCTGAATAATTTTCTAAACAAAATTTACTTATACTCTCATAACATGTTAAATCATAACTACAAAGATTACTATTAATTTCAAATAATAAATATTTCCTAGTTTATTTGAAGCTAATTTATCATTTTGTATACAAAGTTTACAAATTCAAATTTACAAATGTTTTCATAAATATGTTAATTGTTATAAGAATCTGTTTTATGTGGACCAGATAATAAACAGAGAAGCAGAAGTTATTTCATTACAGTTGAGAGACACCTTAATGAGGCAGTTTCACATCATTGTTAAGAGTTTATTCTCTGGAGTCAGATTGTTAGGTTTAACCTCAGCTTTAATATGTATTGCTATGTGACCTTAGATTATGTAACCTGGTTGCCACCATTTCTTCAAGATGATCGTAATATATAGCTCTGTATTAGTTTGCTAGGGCTGTCATAGCAAAGTGGATGGCTTAGAACAACATTAACTTATTGTTGTGACAAATTTATTGGCATAGTTCTGGAGACTGGAAGGTCAAAATCAAGGTGTCAAAGAGGCCATGCTTTCTCTGAAGGCACTGGAGAAGAATTTGTTCTTGGCCTCTCTTCTAGATCTTCACCTTATGTCAGCAAAGCTCCAGTCTTCACCTGGTGTTCTTCCTGTTTGCATGTCTGTCTCCAAATTTCCCCTTTTATATAAGGACACTGGTCATATACAGGGCTTACTGTATTCCAGTATGACCTCATCCTGAATAATTACAACTATAATGACCTTATGTTAAAATAAGGTCACACTCTGAGGTACTGGGGATTAGGACTTCAACCTGTGAAATTGAAAAGGGAGTACAATTCAATCCTTAACAAACTAATAGGAATTTTATAAAGTAGTGCTATGTAAATATATATATATACTTATATACAAGAACACTGTCATGTGGTAAGCACCCAGCCATGAAAATATGAACAGACCTATGCTTTCCATAGAGAATCAGAAATCAAATTTTAGTAAATCAAAGCAATAAAATGTAAGCCTAATTAAATATATTCTTGGAAGTGTTCAACTATAACTGCTTACTTTCTTTGACATAAGGAAAGATATAATGAATCTAATAGAAGTGTATTTTATAATTTTCTGTAATTTTATTAATGCTAACTAAATAATTTAGCTTTGAATTGAGATGCTGCAAAATAATAGACAATATACAATTGAAAGTTTATTTCTTCAGATAAAATTTGTTTAAAGAACATCTGGAGTAGCATAAAATATCAATTAAATATATGATTAATTAAAAATAAAAATCAAATGTTATTTTTAAAAAAGCAGGATGCTTGCCTATTTATCAATCTATTTCCCTATTTTTCCATCCATCTATTTTTCTACTTACCTTTTCTTCTGTAGGCTATGTAATTAATATTCCATATTTACTTAGTGTCCGAAATTATAAAATTTTAATCTACTTCAAAATGTCACAGACTAATACGAAGATTTATTTGTAAGAATGACAGTAACAGTGTAGTTTTAGCTAATAAAATGTTGGAAACAAATTAAATACCCAAAACATAAGGCAGAAAAATATAGTTTATATATACAGCATAAAATGTTGCAGAATTTTTTAAATGGAACCCCAGGACAAAATTAAATACAAAAAAAGATTCATTTTAAGGAAAGATATAGAGTCATCTTTGTAGTATAACATTAGGGTGAAATGAAGAAATTAGAGGAAATAAAGCACAGGTCCGCGTGTGTGTGTGCATGTGCATGCGTGTGCATGTGTTTGCATGTGTGTGTGTGTGTGTGCATGTGTGCGTGTGTATGTGTGCATGTGCGTGCATGTGTTTGCATGTGTGTTTGTGTGTTTGTGCGTGCATGCGTGTGTGCGTGTGTGCATGCGTGCGTGTGTGCATGCGTGTGTGTTAAATGAACCACATGCACATTTTTATCCAATACTTAATAAGACTTATTTACTGACAGTGAAAATAGTAAGTCATTTTTATTTTCCTCGTGTTCTTTTTAAAAATATAACTGAAGAACTACTAAATGCCACCCCGCCTACCTACCTTGGTATTGGGATTTGCAGGAGGATTCATGAAATCTTTTACAGCCTTACATCATGTTCTCATGTATAGCAATATGATTTGACATAGGTACATAATAATGTAAGTTAAACAAGCAATAAATATTCTATATCAACACTCATATAACAGTAATATAAACTTCCGGCGATCTCAATCTTCCAAAATTTAGTACTCAGCCAAAAGTTTGTATCACAGATGGAAATCTCAGGAAATGTCCACATAACTTGTATTAGTGAAACAAGCAGGCTTGTGCAAAATCATACCTTTACAACCTAGAAATTATAAGTTTCTTACCTAAAACTATTTAACAAAAATAACTTTGAGGACCAAAAATTATCCCATTCACACATCTTTTCTATCAGAACTGTTGAATTTATCTTCATAATTCATTTCTTTCATATTTCTCTTAATCTCCATGAAAACTTATCCTAATCTGCATCATCGTTATTTTTTATCTACACTACACATATTGTTTCCTTTGTATTTTGACTCTTATTCATGTAGAGTTCCCTATACAATAAGCAATGAGAGTAATATTTTTAAAAACCTAAATCAAATCACGACTATTCCAGGATTTAAACTCATGCAATGCCTTCTGGCTACACAACGAAGAATCAGGTTTCCTCTCATGTTCTGTACGGTCTTTATGAATTGGCCCTTATAATACATCTCCAACTTTTATTTCAGTTTTACTAAAGCAATATTGGCTTCATCTCTGTGACTTAAAAGTTTTCTTCATTTAAGTTCAACTTTGCTCAAAAACTTTTGTTCAGTTTTCGTGTGCCTGGCTCAACTCATATCTCAGCTCAAATGTTAAATCTAGAAAGCACTGTTCTTAAAATCAAATGGACTAGTAATTAATAAAACAATATATAATTAATAAAACAATAATACTGGCAATAGATGGAATTTATCGATCATTACTCTAGGAACTCTTGATGTTCTGTTTTAATTAAATCTCAGCACAACACTTTAGGTTACATTATATCACACCATTTTACTGATGATGAAATTGAGATTTTATTAGTTACTAACTTCACCAAGTTCTACGGTACACTCTGCACACAAACCCATATTTGTATGAAGCAAAGCTTGTGTTGTATTAATGACTAGTGAATACTAATCACAGCGATAAGAAGGAAGACAGTTTGGCATTCTGTCATTTACAAAGATGCTATACATTCTAAAAAACTGATATAGAATTTGCAAATTATAAAAATTTAGGGTATGTAAATATAGGAGTAAATAATTTTATAGACTTTAGCAGTTTTAAAGTTATTTTGTATAAAAGAATACAATAACATCTATAATTATAATCTTTGAGCATCAAGAAAATGTTTACATTAGGAAATTATTTGCATAAATAAGTGCAATCAGTTTTAGAAGAATGCCTATGTTATGATCAATAGTAAATTTGGTGCTTAAAGAGAAATGCTTCGGACTCTATGGTTACTCCATTCCCCGATGACAAAAGGACTGATGAAACACTTGCCAGTTCGCCATCTAATTTGCTTTCTTAAATGTGTTTTTCTCTAAAATGAATTGCTCACATATCATAGCTCAGATAATAGCATCTTATTAGAAATGTGGATGTCAAAGAGAAAACCTATCCCTAGACTTAGTGTTGGTAATTCAAAGTAAAGCAAGTAAAAAAGGCATACTTGTAATTAACATTCAATTCTATTTATTGTTTATAAAAGAATACATATCAAGATAACAATTTGTCTGAAATCTATAGTAAAGATAGATAGCTAATTATAATTGATATAGAAATAGAATTTTAAAGTACTAATCAACCCAACTGTAGAAAATATAGTGAAGGACATATTCTATGTTAGTTCAGTAAGTACTTATTTCAAGACTTTCCAAAAGACTATGCTTGCATTCCAGGAGGCAGAACTGATCTCACAATATGCATTTTAACTACACCAAGGGCCTTTAAAATTTGTAGCTAGAGTCATATTGACACAACTGGTTAACATTCCATAAACCTAACTCAACAATTTCATAAGAATATAAGGTAAGCGAGGAAGAATTCATTTATATTTGTTTTCCTTCTAATAAAATTATATTAATTAATTTCAGAGCTTATTTTGTTATTCTTTGGAATATTAATTATTAAAGCATATTCATATTTTATTTTGCAGTATTTGTAAGCCACTGTCAAAATATGACCTTGTCTAATGAATATAATTATTAGAAGGGAGATTTGGTTCTATTGCAATTTTATTGTAACTTTCCTGCTAGACATAATTATAGCTTTAGTTTTTCTGAAATATATGTTTATTTTATTTTTGTTATTGCCATTTAATAGTTTTTGGGAAAGCTACAAAGCTCTTCTTGCCAATTAGGTGCTGACAATGCAAAGACAGATCTAAACTAATTCAGATTTCTTCTGTTATTGGCACAGTTGAAACGGAAATATGGTAGGTTCTCAATTGAAAGAGTAGGGTTTTATGAATATATTTATGACCAGAAATTTTACTGCTAGTTTTATTTTCCCTTTATGCTTCTCAGAAACCTTATTGTAAAAGTGTAATTGTGGCCTTTAACTTTGTCACGGAGTTGAAGCTTGTGACAATTATTCTAATAGTTTAAAATGGGAATTTTCCCTTTTTGTTGAAAAGCTCCAAGGGAAAATAATGAAAAACAAATGAAGTTTTGAAAACTATTTCAGGAATGGGTTTTTAATGATAATATCTGATGTCTATTTGAAGGGAGTAAATCAGCATATCTACTCTGATTGTGAAAGTGGAAGGGAAAGAGCAGTGCAAGAGATACCCGCTATGGCACTCGGTTCAGCTTCCATTTCCAGAGGACATAAGGGGCTAAAAGAATGAGGTTGTGCATATAACACTATCAAAATGGAAAATAAAATGACTTCCCCTTCATGGCACATAATGCCATCCTTAGTGTTCTGAATGGGCAATAGTTGGGTTATAAAACAAACTAAATTCTGAGAGGTCTAAATTAAAATTCTGCATTAAATAATCATGTATCAATCACATTTAAACATCTCAGATAGGTAACAGAATTCAATTACCTCTCATAGACATTTCAAGGAAAACTATCAAATGATAGTCCACTCATTCAGAACTAGAGTACAGCTTTTTTCAACATTCATTTATTTTTTATAACTGGAATTTAAGGAGGGAAATTTAGCTTCATAGTTCAATTTAATATATTTTATAATTAAAATTAATCAGTACCCCTTCTCACATGATGGCAAGATAAAGTCAATCAGAATATAGTTGTTGTTACAAAAGTGATTTACCTTGGAAAATCTGCAATATAGGTGTTACAGTGGCATATGCAAATTGCTTTAAACATTATTGCATGATGTTGGCTATGTTTAGACAAAAAGTAGAATTTAATAAATGTGAAATCATTCATAGTTTTCTGTCAATGTCTTTGTTATCAAGGTATACTTTAGAAAAGAAGAAAGACCGAGCTTATTGTCAAGTGGCAGCTTTATTTTCTAAGGCAAATCATTTTACCTCTTCAAACTCAAACATCCTTGTTTATGAAATGCAAGGGTTGTCTAGTTGCACTCTGTTCAGGTTGCTAAGGACTAAAAGACAAGTAAATCATATTTTGCCTTTATAATGTTCATAGACTTGGGAACGGCAGAGATATAAACTAACAATTGCAGTCCAGTATATAGTCTAAGCTAAAAAGAGTAAGCAAAGCATCATGAGAGCAAAAAGGAAAAAGCCATCTAACTTTGACGATTTGCAAAAGAATGGACAGAGAGGAGCGCCAGTGCTTCCAAATTACAAAAAGTGCTGGTGATATTTTCACCTCTAATGACAAATTTAATTACAAATTGGCTACACATTACAAAACATATGAAATGAAAATTTGAAATAACTCTTTTCAGCAATGGTCATCTCAAATATACACTCTACTATTCTATATATGACTCTATTGCTATATCTTTACAGGTATAGTATATATCATAGTACTATTTATTAAAGATTTGTTTAGTTCTATCTTAGTAAATGGTTATTACAACAGGGAGAATTAAACTACTATACAACTCGTTCATTGAAATAACTTCATTATTATGATAAAGGTATCAAGAATCATGGTTTTGTCAAGTACTTCCGTTTTTAAAACCATGTAGAATTTATTCATACTTTACAATTTAAAGACTGTCAAAAAGGGAATGAAAATTAAGTCAATTTTTAAAAATCGGCATGGTTTAAACTTGTAGAGAGGAAGTAAAATGTGATCCAAATGGGAATTGTGATGTGAGACTGGCAACAAGGCAGATGGATGTAGAAAAGTGTGGATATTGTACTGGACCAATGACTCTCAAGGAATTACAACTGAATCTTTGAAAGCTAGGCATGATCTCCCAAAGAAATAATCTACCAAGCTATAATTAATCCAGGGCATATATTATAGTTCCAATTTAAAGTTATAAACAAAACAAAAATATACAAACATATATCAAATATTTTATTTCATGGCCTCATTGACTCAATTGCTTCTATTAAAATGTAGTTCTTTCCAGCATCACTAGCTTCAAAAACAAATTTGAATGTAAATAATTCATATTGTGGTAGGCTTTAGTTCGCTGTAGGAAAAAAACAGTAGGAAATATCAACATTGAGTGCTAGTGAAAGCAGTAGATTTTTAAAGTAACATTAATTTTTACCTGTTTGGAAATACTGTAGACTATCATCCCAATGGCTATCCTGTTAATCTGATACATGCTTTTGTTTGTGGGTTTTGTTTGTTTGTTTATTTTGTTTTTGAGACGGAATCTTGCTCTGTCGCCAGTCTGGAGTGCAGTGGTGTTATCTCGGCTCACTGCAACCTCTGCCTCCCGGGTTCAAGCGATTCTCCTGCCTCAGCCTCCTGAGTAGCTGGGACTACAGGTGCGCACCACCCTGCCCAGCTAATTTTTGTATTTTTAGTAGAGACACTTTTCACAATGTTGGCCAGCATGGTCTCAATCTCTTGACCTCATGATCTGCCCGCCTAGGCCTCCCAAAGTGCTAGGATTACAGGTGTGAGCTACCATGCCTGGCCTCTGATGTATATTTTAAGAGGTGCCTACTCCTGTCTAGATGGAAAAATGTTGCAAGTTAGACCCGAAGAACTAAGGATTTTCATCGGGAATACATTGGTGAGAATGCAAGGGCAAGCATTCTCACTCTGATTAATTATTTTATCTCTTCATCCTCATTTAATACCTCTCATTAAATGTGCTTTTAAAATAATCTTTGATGAAACAATGAAAAGATTTCCTTGAGACTAATCCCTGAAGGATTCTATTTAACATGCAATGCAGTGTGCCACTGGGAACAGGGGCAGTATATATTTGGCAAAAGAAGTCACATAGGTCATAGGATCCCAAATAAAGGTCCAAAGACAGAAAGTGGTTTGCAATTGGTAGTAGAGGTAAAACAGCAGAAAGGACAGGTACTTCAGAAAATAGAGGAGTCCACAAAGCAGCAATCAAGCCAGAATATGATAACCTCTTTCAGGGAGAGGGGTGGACATAAAAGTTGAGAAAGCACCCTTTAGTTCCAATCAAGGCAGAAGAACCTGCTAACAACTGCAGAATGGTACAATTTGACAAGTGTTTGGTGTCCCGCACAGATTTATTCAGCAGAACTTAGAAAAGAAAAACAGTAAATAGAAGAGCAGAGAATGGTGTGTACTGGTGCCATAATTTTAGGACTGATCATTGCAAATTAGAGACAGAGGGATAAAACACTTTTTGAAATACACATACCAGAAAGTGCTTAATCCAGTCTGAGACCTGGAAGTAAATAATTCAAATAAATATCAGTTTAATTGAAAATTAGGACAATTAAATGTAAGCTGGGGCCTGCCGTGGTGGCTCACACCTGTAATCCCAGCACTTTGGGAGGCCGAGGCAGGCAGATAACTTGAGGCCAGGAGTTTGAGACCAGCCTGGCTAACATGGTGAGACCCTGTCTCTACTAAAAATGCAAAAAGTTAGCCAGATGTGGTGGTGCATGACTGTAGTCCCAGCTACTTGGGAGGCTGAGGCAGGAGAATTGCTTGAATCTGGGAGGCGGAGGTTGCAATGAGCTGAGATGGTGCCACTGCACTCCAGCCTGGGCCACAGAGAGAAACTCTGTCTCAAAAAAAAAAACAACAACAACAACAACAAAAAGGTGAACCAGGACAAAGAAACAACTGTTTACTTTAAATCTATATCCTATAGGCCAGGCATTCTAATAATCTCTCTATCTCCGTATTCATCCATGTATTATACATATGTGACCATATGTGTATGTGTGTGTATGTGCATAGATATGCACACACAAATACACATATAATGACAATTGACAAATGCAATAATTTTGTGACATGCACCCTCACACACACACGTACACACTATACACACCAACATCCATGTGTATGTGTTCATGGTAGCTGTACTTATTTAGGATCAGAGAAGCCAAAATACATATTTAAATACAGTCAACTTTTTTCTCAGATTCTCAAAATTGAAAAAATATTTTCTCTCATCTCTTAGCTTCATTGTCCCTCTCTCATTTGGCAAACTTTGCTTGTCACTGTGATTTGCAATTGCCTATGTGCTTCTTCTATTTCTCACAGGAAACTGTAAGCTCCTCAGGTATCACTTAATCTTATTCACCTCTGTATCCGACACTCCTTGCTTAGTTCCCCGGGGATCGTGGACTTTTGCAAATTATTCTTTTAGCCAAAGTTGTCCATAGCGTTGAAATACAAAAAGAACTTCCATGTTGCATTAGTTTCCTAAGACTGGCCATAACAAAGTACCACAAAATAGTTGACTTTAGACAACAGAAATGTATTATCCCTGGAGGCCAGAGGTCTGAAATCAAGGTGTCAGCAGGTCAATGCTCCCTCTGAGGGTTCCAGGGAAGAATTCTTCCTGGCCTCTTCCAGCTTCTGTTGGCCCAGACATTCCTTGGTTTGCGGCAGCATAACTCCAATCTCTGCTTCCATCTTCACATGCCTTCTTCTTGTATTTGTTTTTTTCCTCTTAGAAAGACACCAGTTGTTGGATTTCATGCCCACCCTAAGCTCAGGATGATTGAATCTCCAGATCCTTAACTAATTACATCTGCAAAGTCTTTATTTCCAGATAAGATTTCACTCTGAATTTCCAGGCGGTAACTTTGGGGAGAACACTCGACCCACTATACCTGTACATCAGACATTCCGATAAGACAGTCAATAAGTGCATCAGCTTTTTATTCAATCAATATTTATTGAACTTACTATGAATTACGCAAAGGGAAATACCAGTGAACCAAATAGGTAAATTCAAGGTGTTTACGTTTTTATTAGAGGAGGGGTAAGAATAGCGAAATAAGTGCATGGATAATAAGTAGAAGGATGAATAAATAGATGTGTAGATAGAGATATATATACAAATAGAGATAGAGATACAACTAGACAGAGAGAGATAAGGAAAGCAGTGTAGAAATACAGAGCAAGATAAGGTAGTGAGAGTGATATTATTAAATTTGTACTTCTTTGGTGTTAGCAAAGTCTATATAAACCTCCAAGTTATACTTGTAATAAAAATCTCTTTTACCTAGTATTATTATAACTTAAATAGCCCCTCAAAGAATACTTCACATTCACAGAGTACTATTTTGTGCAATGAGTTAAGGTAAATGTTTACAGAGTTTTAACTTTTAATATTTATTGTTGACAAAGCAAAGAATTCAGCATACTGTGAAAAAAATGTGTCCTCCATGAAAACAAACGAAACTTTTTTTTTCTTTAAAAAAAAAAAAAGGTAATTCGGGCAGGCACCGTGTCTCAGGCCTGTAATCACAACACTTTGGGAAGCCAGGGTGGGCAGATCACGTGAGGTCGGGAGTTTGAGACCAGCCTGACCTACATGGAGAAACCCCATCTCTACTAAAAATACAAAATTAGCCAGGAGTGGTGGCGCATGCTTGTCATCCCAGCTACTTGGGGGCCTAAGGCAGGAGGATCGCTTGAACCCGGGAGGCGGAGGTTGCGGTCAGCCGAGATCGCGCCATTGCCCTCCAGCCTGGGCAACAAGAATGAAACTCTGTCTCAAAAAGAATAAAAAAAGGTAATTAAAAAGAAAACAGTCACTATGTGTGGTTGAGAAAATTCACAGATTTTCCGTTTAATAACTATGTGATGTTGAGATTATTTTCTTCCTTTTAAAATGGGAACAGAATGCATCCTTCAGTGGACAGTTGTGGGGAGTAAAGGAGATAATATATGTTGGAAGTGATAACTCAGCATGTTATCTGGGACATACTAGATTGGAAGCAAATGTTAATTGAGTCTGAGTGCCCCTTTAATTATGCTTTCATGTGAAATTCATCAGAAAAATGTAATATTGTCCTTGTTATCATAGTATACATATTGACTCTTTTATTTTAATTGCATTGATGGTCTCACCTTAGGCCATAATGAGTTTTTATTAAGAAAACCAAGAAAAAGTTAAAGTAAAATGGCATTCATTGTTAAGGAGTACTTAGCTGCCCCACTTTTTAATTATTTTAACCTATGGATATAAATGCTTCTTTTAACTGTCAAATTATATTTTTTAAGTTAAAGGTATTACAAGGTAAATGATTTTAATGCAGCAGACATGCTTTTATCATACATCCAGGAAATTAATTTACCATACAAGGGTCATGGGTTTCCTCCTCTGATAGTTGCAAGCAAATGGATGTTGAATAAGATCCTCTGTAGTACTCCCATGCTAAGATAAGTAGTTTGCTTACAAATAATATGGATAATCAAAAAAAGCAATTGCATTAATTTGAGGATGGGGGATGGTGTCACTCTACCTTGAAAACTGTGTCAGTATTATACAAGGAAAAATGCTTTTGATTAAGTGTGCCTATTTCTTTCTCATCTCATCTGCTTTTGCTCTAATCAAACCGATGCCAATCCTTTTATTTTTAATTCAAGTCTAGGTATTTCTCTACTTACTGTCAAGAGATTTAGATGAAGTATCTGTTCCTTTTGACAGAACAAACCTGTAAGAGTACTTGCCATAGTTTGTCATGCAGTATTTAATAATTCTCTCCTTGAATTTAGAATTTCTTGAAATGGGCTGAAATCTAAAAATATTTCTGGCAGAAGCAGTTATACCAGACATCTTAATTATTATGTTTCCAAGGAAATGACAGGCTGTGTAAGGGAAGCTGACAAGTCTCCCTGCAGCTATGTGCTTTTTATATTGGAACTTTAGGTTATTATAAATTACCTAGGCCTGAGACGGGCATGAGCTCAATGCCTCAGATTTAAACCAGCTGCCACATAATGAAGCTGGAGATTAACCCTTCAGATTTCCCCTTTTTGCCTTGTGGCACACTTCCCAAATATAACACTGCTAGGACCTGCCTAAATGGGCAGTAAAAATATCTAGCTGTCTCATTCTCTTTACTGTCTAGAACCTTTGCTGTTTATTCCCTACTGTTGGGATTATGCTTAAAGATCAAATTGAACAGGAAGATGGTGCAAGCTGGAGGTGAAGAGGTCTGAGGAGTACAGAGAGCTGGCAGATTTTCTGTAGGGCTGATGCTCTTGACAACCATTGTTTGATTTGAGCCCCTGCCTACTCTGCTGAATGCCATGTTTCCACATCAGGAAAGGAACTTGATCTTTGCACCTGCTGCGTCCTCCTTAGAGGGGCAGGAGAAGCACTAGATGATCTTTGAGTTAAGCAGCACCGCACAGTCAATTGTACAGAGCAAACGAGTTAAATTGTTTCCTGCCGGGAAAGTATTTTGAATTGTGCTGCCATACTCTTTAGTTTGCTTCCTGAATTCAGACCACTTTACTAAGTATTATTCCACTGCTAAAATCCTCAGCCATATCTAAGTACTGCTGCTACCACCTGAAAAGGCAGTAATTAGTAAAACTGTCATTATTCAAATACAGGGAAGTATCAAGTGGGGCCTTCTTAACTTTGTGTTATTAAACTTCTAGCATTATGTGACTGACATATTTCATTCATAAGGAGAAACTAATGTAAGGTATTTTTACAGACATATATTTTAAAATACTTTGTTATCTGTTAAGAAAAAACACTGTAATATTATAAATGTTAGAAGACCTTGGGGCTATCTGGAAATGGGCTAGAGTCTGGTTTTGGATCAAGCACTTCCTTTCTACCTTACCTTGGATATGTTTGACTGTCTGTTTTCCATAAAAACATGAAACAAGGAAACAAAAAAGAAATCCATACATGGTATACCTTGCCAACTTCATAGTGCAGTTGCAAAGATTAAATGAGAGGGAAAATGTGACAGTGGTCGAAAGACTATAAAGTGCTATAAAATGTAAATTTGTGTCACCGTTTCATGGGCTTCCTTTTATTGTTAGAAATTTCTCATCCTCTTCTGAAAACACAAATGAGCAGTGTACAGATGAAATAATGAGTAGTGAGATTTTGGTAAGTAGCCTACTTGATAAATCTAGTGGAGAAAAAGGACCTTCACCAACAATAGAGCATTTCATCTGTCTTCTCGTTACAAATAAAATCTAGTGAAATCCATCAGGATACTGACAGAAGCTGTTGGTAGGGCCTCCTGTTTATAGACAGCTGAGCCTGATTGATGAATATATAAAAGCTCAACTCCTGCACAACTTCTTCATTAGCTATTCCAGAAGATTTTCTGAAGAATGCATATTGAACCACAATTATATATATCTATAGTGTGTTATAGTTTATATTATCACAAACCTCAGACATAAGGGAATACCATTTTCAAAGAATATTATTAACAAAGAATATAAATACGTTATAACAAAAATATTCTTTCCTTGCATTCATATTAGTTTTTTTAATTCTGTAGAATATTTGGTTTTGTACCCAAGATAGAAGATTTCAAGTGGTGGTATCACCAATGATTTAGCCACTTAATAGTATTAAGTAAACATTATCTTATTACTAATTACAAAGGATGTAATAAATGATCTTGGATTATAAAAATAAAAAGATTATTATGTAATACCATTTTAAAACATCTCTACTTCACTAGTCAGTTAATAAAAGAAAATAAAACATATTCAGTATAGATATTTTTATCTTTCTTTGATAAAATGAAATAACTACATTGGTAAGTTGAAAGTTACGAAATTACATGTTAATTTCAAAATTTTATTGTTCACTTTGTCATAACTCACTGGTAGCAGGATTGCAAATCCTCTTTTCTGGGCCAGTACACCCAATCCCCAGCTGTTGTGAGTGTTGACTGCTAATGGCTAATAGATTGATAGTGTTGACTGCTAATGGCCTCTTTCTTTGGAGAATTGCCCTTGGGGAAACAGGAGCGGCCTCCTCAGAGAGGTTTTCTCCACCCAGGGGTAGCCTACAGCTGATGACTGACTTAAAAGGAACAGAAAATTCTGGTCCCTTTGCCTCAAGATAGGATCAACTTTGTGTTGCTATTCATACAATTTAGACTCCAGTTGACACCACATCTTTGTGTTGCTCCTCCACTGGATTTTTCTGTTTTTTTGTTTGGTTGGTTGGTTGCTTGATTGGTTGTTTCATTGGTTTTTTAAGGAAACTGTTTCTCCTCACAGAAAATCCTCAATAGATCTTGTGTGCCCAAATTCTTGTCTCAGTCTTTTCTTCTAGGAAACCTAATCTAAGGCAGATGGTCCCAGAAATGGCCTTAAGAAGCAGATTCTAAGGATATTTGCATTTGATCACTTACCAGTGAGTGAGAAATGAGAATCCCATATGTAATAGTGGGATATCAATGCTTCTTAACATCTGTAGAATGTAATTACTAAGATTTTTACAGGTGGTGAACTTGGAGAGTAGAAGGAGACAAACTGGCTTATCTCTGACATTAGATTTGGTAACTGGCAAATAATAATTATAAGGACTGTTAATCGGGTGCCTATTGTTGCATACTATTGATGCTTTGAAGAGAAAATATCACTATTTTAAGTAATTAAGTGCCAATTAAAAGACAGCAGACGGCTTGTAAAGGAAGCAATCTTCATATACTATAGCCTAAGAGCTGCCAATGTGTGAACCAGGCTCAGGACCCAATCCTAAGAGCGACAGAAATTTAGAAAATAATAAAATCTCATTTTTAACAAGTGTCCAATATCAGAACCCTGAAAAGGAAGGAATGGGAACCGTGCAATATGGATATCTGGGTAATGTCTCTTGAGATTCTCCGGAAACTTTTGGGATCAAATGGCCAAATCCTCCTAATTAGAAAAAAATAAAAGGATCCTCCCATTTTGTAGATTATTTTAAACTGTTAAATGAGGCAGATGTCCTGCGGAATGCTTGCCTGTGCAGGGTTTGGTTCCAGCTTCCCTCCCCTCCTGAGTAGAGAAGAGCTGGGCCTGGTATGCAGGGACAGGTATTGTAAACTCCGAAAACTTCACATATGGCTAGTATGTACTGCGAGCAATTAGGAGTGATGCCTAGGAGTGGATCGTCAGGCCTCTGGATCAAGAGTGGCATATTTTAAAACTGTATATATGAGAGTTTGTCAGTATGGCTTTCTTCTATAACACAGAATTTAACATTCCGGAAAGTGCCACTGAATTTTAATTCCTGGAATGCTCAAGTTTTTATTTTTGAGAATGTCACCCTGTATTTTCTTATCTACAATTTGAATCCATGCAACCCTCTAATACTTTAGAGTTATTTCTTTGCTTTGATCCTCTTAACTTTAATATGACATCTCTGGGGCCTGTTTTGCCTTCTACATATAAGTAGAAGCTTTCTACATATGTAGCAGCTTTCTGGACCAAATAACTCTCTTCTATTAGAAGGTATGTGTTCAAGAAAGCTGTCTTTAATGTGGTAAGAATAAATACAATGTTCATACTTATGAGCCAGGTATTCTAATATCAGCCCATAAGGGGCTGCCAATGGTTTAATGTCCACAGCTTGTATAAGTTTCCCAAATTTGCTTTAGAAACTGCTTGACAGATCCCACAGTTTCAGGGACCATTCCTGATGCTATCACTCCCATGTAGTCTGTTTATTACCCTCTGCTGGAGAAAGATTATTCCCTTATATTCTGAGCATGTGCCACATCTTAACCATCTGATGATGTCTCTGGTTCTTAATTATAAATAATATTTTTAGTAGAGAGTTGCTTTCTTATTTGGACACTGACAAGAGCTCTCTAAGCTAAGGCTTAGCTAATATCACGTGCCTGAAAGGTTCTTTGCAGTTTTGAGGTTATTTAATTCTCAGTTTCACCCCCCGCATGCTATGCTCAGAGCCAAGTACCTGAAAGAATATGTGTCAAAAGAAAAAATAATAAAAAAACAAAAAAATGTAAAATTTAAAAATGAGATATGAAGAACTATATGTAGGTGTTCTGGGGAGGCTAATAATTAGGTTTATATTGAAATAGAAATATTTTTTCCAATATTATGTGGAATATTTTTAAGAATAAGAATAATAATAAGTAAAAATTAAATGGAAAAACATTCCAAGATTGAACCATGAAGGAATAGGCAACCTCAACAAACCAAAAAAAGCAATGAGATCAAAGCCATAATAAAAAGGCTTTCATGAAAGAAAAGCTTGATACCTGATAGCTTCATTGCTGAATTCTATCGAACATTTAAACAAGAAATAATACAATTCTGTCCAAATTATAAAGAAAGTTAAAGACAAGAGAACACTTCCAAACACATTATCCAAGGCCAGTATTACCCTGATACCAAAACCAGACAAGGACACAACAAAAAAAGAAAACTACAGTTCAATATTTTCTATGAACATGAATGCAAAAATTCTCAACAAAATAATGGCAAATTGAATACAATAACACATTAAAAAGATCAGTCACCATGATCAAGTGGAATTCATGCCAGAAATGCAAGAATGTTTCAACATATGCAAATCAATAAATGTGACACATCATATAAACAGAACCAAGAACAAAAACTATTTGATCATTTCAATAGATGCTGGAAAAGCATTTAATTCAACATCCCTTTATGGAAAAATTCCTCAACCAAGTATAGGAGGAACATACCTCAAAATAACAAAAGCCATATATAAAAAGCCCACAGCTAACATCTTGCCAAACAGAAAAAAATTAAAAGTCTTTCCTCTAAGATCTGGAACAAGACAAGGGTGTCCACCTTCGAAAAGTGAAAGACCACTTTTATTCCACAGAATACTGTAAGTCCTGACCATAGCAATTAGGCAAGACAAAAAAAAAATGAAGCACATCAAAATTGAAAAAGAAATCACAGTAACCTTTACAGATGACATGATCTTTTACTTAGAAAAACCTAAAGACCACCAGCCAGGCACAGTGGCTCAGGCCTGTAATCCCAGCACTTTGGGAGGCCGAGGAAGGCAGATCATGAGGTCAGGAGATCAAGACTATCCTGGCTAAAATGGTGAAACCCTGTCTCTACTAAAAATACAAAAAATTATCCAGCCTGGTGGCGGGCACCTGTAGTCCCAGCTACTCGGGAGGCTGAGGCAGGAGAATGGCCTGAACCTGGGAGGTGGAGCTTGCAGTGAGCCGAGATCATGCCACAGCACTCCAGCCTGGGCAACAGAGCGAGATTCCATCTCAAAAAACAAACAAACAGAAAAGCCTAAAGACCACCAAAAAACTGTTAGAATGACTAAATAAATTGAAGAAACAAAATCAACACACAAAAAAACCACTAGAACTTAATATGCATCAACAGCAAACAACCTGAAGAAGAAATCAAGAAAGCAATCCCATTTGCAATAGCTGGAAAGAATAAAAAATAACTAAAAAGCAATTTAACCAAAGGAGTGAAAGGTCTATACAAAGAAAAAATAAAAGTCTGAGGAAAGAAATTGAAAAGAAAACACATACACACAAACTGAAAGGTATTACATGCTCATTGGTTGGAAGAATTAATGTTGTTAAAATGCCAATACTCCTAAAGCAATTCACAGATTCAATACAATCCCTATCAAAATACCAATTTCATTCTTTACAGAGACAGAAAAAAATCTTCAAGTTGATATGAAATCACAAAAGACCCTGAGTAGCCAAAGCAATTCTGAGCAAATAGAACAAAGCTGGAGGCATCATACTACCTGACTTCAAAAATATGCTACAAAGCTTTAGTAACCAAATCAGCATGGTACTGGCATAAAAACAGACACATAGTCTAAATGAAATATAATATAATAGCGAATCCAGATAAATATCAATGCATTTACAGCCAACTCATTTTTGACATAGGTGCCAAGAATATACAATGGGGAAAGGACAGTCTCTTTAATAAATATTTCTGGGAAAACCAGACAACCATATGCAGAAGAATGAAACTAGACCACAATTTCTCACCATATATAAAAATAAAATAAAAAAGATGAAAGACTTAAATCTAAGCCCTAAAACTATGAAACTAATAGAATAAAACATCACCAAAATCCTTGAGGGCACTGATCTGGGCAAAGATCAGTGGGGACCTCAAAACCATAGGCAACCAAAGCAAAAATAGACAAATGAGATAACATCAAGCTAAAAAGCTTCTACATAGTGAAGAAAACAATCAGAAAAGTTAAAAGACAACCCAAAAAATGGGAGAAAGTATTTGCAAACTGTCCATCTGACAAGGGATTAATAATCAAAATATGTAAGGAGTGCAAACGACTTTAAAAAAATAATAATCTGGTTAAAAATAAGGCAAAAGATCTGAATAGATATTTTCAAAAGAAAACACAAAAATCACATATATATATATATATATAAAATGCTCAGCATCATTAATCATTAGAGAAATGAAAATCAAAATCACAATGAGATATCATCTCAGCCAGCTTAAAATGGCTTTATCGAGAAGACAGGGAATAACAAACACTGATAAGGAAGTGGAGAAAAGGTAAACCTCATACACTGTTAGTGGGAAAGTAAATTAGTAAAGAAACTGTGGAAAACTATATGGAAGTTCCTCAAAAATCAAAAATTGGGCTACCATATAATCTAACAACTTCACTACTCGGTATATATCCAAAAGAAAAAAAAAAAAAAAGCAGTATTTCACAAGGATGCCTAAACTCCCATGTTCATTACAGCACTATTCACAATGGCCAAAAGGTTGAATCAACCTAAATGCCCATTCAATGGATAAGCAGATAAAGAAAACGTGATATATAAACACAATGAAATATTATTCAGCTGTAAAAAATAATGAAACCCACTTCATTTGCAGGCACATAGATGAAACTAAAGGTCATTATGTTAAGTAAAATAAGCCAAGCATAGACAGACAAATATCACATGTTCCCACTCATGTGGAGAAACTAAAAAAGTGGATTTCATGAAGATAGAGAATAGATTGGTGCTTATTAAAAAGAGTAGGAGAAAACAGAGAATAAAGACAACTTGACTAATGGGTGCAAAACATAGTTTGATAGAAAAAATAAGACAGTCTTTCATAGGTCAGTAAGGTGACTATAGTTAACAGTAATCTAGTGCATATTTCAAAATATCTAGAAGAGAATAATTTGAATGTTTCTAGTATAAAGAAAAGATAAATATTTAAGGTGATGGATATCCAAATTATACTGATTTGATATTCAAAAATTATATGAATGTATTAAATTATCCTATATACCCCCAAAATATGTAAATCTATTATATGTTTAAAAATAAAATATTAAAAGTGAATCAGCAAGAAATGTGATGAATATTATAAACATTCTAAGCAAACATTAATTTATATCAGACAAATTTTGTACTGCAAAACCAACTCATTCTTAAAATATTTTTGTTTTAATTTTTAGTGTTTTAAGAATATTTTACATAAATGTGGAGATAAATTTCCCTAAAACTGTGATGAAAAAATAACAATCATTAAAGGGTAAATCTAATGACGTGTTGTTATCAATCATGTCATTATTTTGGTTATGCTTTTGGGAGGGAAGATTGCTATTGCCTATGAATCAATTCGTATCATTTCCTTCTATTTGAGGTTCTGTAATGACTGATTCTAACTTACCTATATGATTACACTTTCTAATTATACAACACAAACCTTCTCTGTGAGTTGAATAAGTCTCCATAGCGCTATCCATATCTATCAAGGTCATTTCAGGCATATCTATGCTCTTTTTGCACCTAAATATCTTCTTATTTCTTCTCTGCCAATAAAAATTCATCATTTCTTAAAAATTCAATTTCTACTTTCTCAATGTAGCATATTCTTCCATCTGCAGAAAAACATATTTTTTTCTTTCTCTGAATTCCTAGGAAATGTACACTTTATTTTATAACTTGCTTGGGTCCTATGTTTTAATTTTTAATGGAAAATTCCTTTATGAATACTTATTGGTAGAGCAGAACTAAACCTCCCCTAGGATTTCCAAACTCTATCACTCTATATACCTCCCTGTGGAAAGAGAAGATACAAAATACCTCATATCATATACATCACAGTGGACAGAGCAGCGATTCTATGCAAAAAATAGGTGTATGGCCAGAAAATGTATTTATGAAACTTTGAATGGTAGATCGTATTACTGTCCTTAATTATTGACCCTTTCTCTACAGGCAGATTATACAATTCTGCCCCATACTTTCAATTATTAATTCCCTTTGATTTTGAATGATTATCTTGCTTTGGCCAACAGAATGTGAATGAAAGGAATGTACACCACATCCAACCACAGATTTTAGATGCACTGCAAGTTTTCATGGCCTTTTCTGTTCCTGTGCCCCGTGCCTATGAGAAGGATATGTCCCACAAAGTTCTGTACACTGGGGTAACAAAATCTGAAGACATCCTGTGCAGACCTAAACCTGGACTGCATCCTAAAGCAAAGTCACAGCAGACAGAGGTGACGTGACAGAGAAATAACAATTTGATGTCTAAGTCACCAAAAATTTTAGGTTGCTTATTTTGTAGCATTTCCTAGCAATATATGATAGATCCAACTCCAGCATTTAGTACTGAAAGTCCTTGGTGAAAACATGTAATTTTTTAAACCACACTCTAGTCATCTGTACCTGTGGTAAAGTGAGCTCTACCATGACACAGACACTTAGGAGTTATAATGGAAGGCATCAAATGGAATTTTTAAAGGTAGAGGAAAGCTTTTGGTTTAGTTTTGAAATAATGATTTAGTTTTGAAATATGTAAACTCATATAGAGTGGTGTGGTGTTTGGAATGAATTTGATGTTTAATATGTTTTAAAAAGTAAATCTCATTAATTGTGGAATACTATATGTGTTTTATTTATTATTTTGATTGTATTGAGAACCCTATAACATTATGTTAATTTGACTTAAATTTCTGTTTGAAGGGTGAAGGAAACTTTGGATGGTAAATTCAATCTGATTTCTGATTTATTCATTTAAATAATTGACCTTGTCTCTCCTATAGTGAAAAACTTGAAATAGCCATATTAAATTGTTAGTGAGAGGCAATCTTGGTCATTGCGAATGACATCCTTGATCACTTCTCTCTCACAGTCTGACTGAGTTTCCTATATAAAGATGTCCCAAATAATATAAATAACTATTAAGAGGATTTGAGATTTAATCATGCCCTTATCAATATACTTAGCTTTTTAATATATTCTTTAACAGAACTTTTATAAATTATTTTACAGCTAACAGCAAACTATGATGAAGACAATTACAAAATTTTTAAAATTTTAAACCATAAATATTGTAGTATAGTAGCAAATGAGAAATCTGTATAGTCAAAATTAAAATCTGTTTCTTAATGACAGAAATTTTTGAAGGTATGGTGGTGAATATATTGGTAACTTATTAATTTTTAGAGGTTATTTCTTTTTTCAAGGTTTAGATTTTTAATTAAATATTAAATATGATTCGCAGGTTGTTAGCTGAGATTACACTTATGTCTTTGGTGCTATTTTCAAGAGATGACATATTACACATTTTGGTAAATAACCAGTTGATCCCTGTGACATTTTTTTAATCTTAAACAGCTTAGAAATCTAAGGCCAAGAGGAAAGGAAAGGCATTATTAAAAAATTTTCACCTAGCAAAATAAGGATATCCAATATCTTAACAAAAGAGAGGCTGTGCCACATTTTTCATCATGAGGTTGAGAGCTAACGATCTGTAAGCAGTATAATAAAATCAATATATCAATTTATGTAACATTTAAAATTTTCTGAGGAAAGGGATTATATCTAATGTAGCTATTCATATTTATTCTTGTCAGCAAGAAATATTTATTCTTGTCAGCAAGAAATATATAAACCACTGAGCAAGAAATATATAACCCACTGAGTACTTAATATATTAAATACAGATATTGCACTGCAATGTAGAAAGAGTGAGCAATAAATACTCCTCCATCACTGTAGAAACAATTTAATTGGCCCTCTATTAATGAATCAAATTTTATTTTGAATCTCTTGTAAATTATCAAAGTTTTAGCAGTCTTAATCATTCAGTAAGACTGGTACGTAACCTTTTAGTTTACTTTACTTGCATTTAGTTTCTTTTCCATGACAACTAGATGAAACAAAATGTAATGTTCAAATATACTTTTATATATATATATATATATATATATGAAGTACATGAAGTGCGTGTGTGTTTATTTAGAAAGAATTAATTTCACATTTAAAATTCAAAATAACATTGTCTTGCCCATTCCAAAAGAGAATCGATCTAACTGATTCACCAAGTCAATGACAAATATCACTTAGGCCCTTTCTACAGTGAGGTACTCCTCTAAGTATGTTACGTAGGAGCCGTCAGTTAATGCAACTAATGAAAAGCTATTTGAAATAATATTCCTCATGTAATTTTATTACTGGTAATTCTTTGTAAAAGTATAGATTAAACTCACATCTTACACCTAGTATATCCTTATTTAATTTCAGGTCCCAAGAATTTAGATGATTCAAAGGTGTACTAAAGGTTCAGAAACATTTTTGGCAATTCCTAATACTCAGAAATGCCCCTTAAGAAAGTGGGAGAAATAACCTGGACATCTACTTTTTGAATGGCATCCTGGTTATATCACTACTGATAATAATGGAATGCAGTGCGTTTATGACAGTGACAGTGTATGTTTATGAGGCTGACTTAGTGCAATAAAGATTTCTGTAAACTCCAAAAAGATTGAAGACCTCCTATCCTCTTTATCTTTCTCTATCAACTTTGCCCTTGCTATTACCATGTCTTAACAAGACCACAAAATTCTAATAATTTGAAGTTGAAGAACCTAATACAAATATTTAAGAGCTAGAGTCTTATTTTATTAGCAGAAAAGTAGAAGTAATGCAGAACTATTGTGACCATAAATTTTGATACAACACTTCAGTTACATTCTAGATAGAGAGCTGAGGCACAGAATCACTGCTCCTTTTTCAACATTTTCTTGCTTATGGGCTGTGACTTAGAAGTTCATCATAGAAGTCAATATCTATGGTGAATTTGCTGCCATAAACTGCCATGGAATATTAGAGATGATCATGATAATCTTACTTCAACTTCTTTATTTTAAAGATGATAAAAATATGTATAGAGATTGGAAATTATTCAGAGAAATAGCCTTACTCTTACATAATAAACATCCTACAATCTATTCAGAAAAAATATTTTTAATTTGGAAATAACTTTTGTCTTCTCCAAACCAGATTTTCTTCTTTTTTGATTATAATAATGATTCTAGATATATGCGCAGTAACTATTCCTAATTAGTATATCAGTTAACTTTGGTTGTAGAAATTACTCTAAAAGTTAGTAGCTTTACACATCAATGGTTATTCATTACCTAGTCATTCTGTGGATTACCAGTGACCTGGGCTCTAATGGACCATTGTACTGCTGGTCTGTGCCAGGCTCACACAAATGTTCTCAGATAGGCTCACTGTTATATATGTGATCTGTTTCTAGTTAATCTAGGGGCTGGATGACTGGTCTTTCTGTTCTTTACTGTGGGGCCTCCTCTCTCCAGCAGTCTAGGTTGGGCTTATTGATATATGTTTACAAGAGTTCCCAAGACCAGAAAAGAGCAAACTTCAGAGTACTGTGCTTTTAAAGACTCTGCTCATATCATATTTGTCAATGTCCTTTTGTCCGAAATAAGTCTCAAGGCCAGATTCAAGGATCGAGAAGGAGACTCTACTTCTTGATGAGAAGATCTGCAATTTTACTTTGCAGGGGTGCAAATGACAGGTAGTGAGATATTTTGGCTATTTTCACAAAGTACCACAACTAGATTAACTCACTTATGTTGCTATTTATATGTTCAAGTATTTAATTGAGCGTCTTTCCAGCAACCTGTATTCAGTAATGTGTATGAATCTTTTTTTTTAACAGATTGCTCACTTGTTAGTTTTTTTTCTGTATGTTAATCTTAGTTTTTTTTCAACTGGACAATTTAGTCCATAAACATTTAGTCTAATTACTTGTATATTTGTATTTGTTTGCTGTTTGACCAGTGTTTTTGTTATCTTTACTCTTTCTTACCTTATTTTATTTTAATTATTTTCACTATTCTATTTCTATTTCTAGTTAGAAATTTTTATCAATCAGTATCTTAGAAGAAAATCCGGCTTTTAATTTTGAAAATACTGTAATTAAGGGATTTATTTTATTGTGTACCAGTTTCAGGGAACCAGAGAAGAACAATGATTGCATGCAGCAAGAGAGGAATTAGAGCTGCTGGATCCTGCAGTCACTAAATAGGGCTGCCCAATGTGTAGCCTTAGAAGGATGTAACAACTGGCAGGAACAATGGGAAGAGGGGGTACATACTCATATTCTATTCTCTTCACCTCAGATCTGTTGCCAGTGTCCTCCATTTAACAAAACCAACAAGAATATAGAGGGCAAGAATGTCCATGTAAAGTCAGCTCTTTTGAGTAAAAAAACAAGACAAAAAAAGATAGAAAATTGATCTATCTTGAATATGACAGAGAATAAACGGCACAGAACTTATAAACTCATAAGCCATTTTCTTATTTTTATTTTACTTCAAGTTCTGGGGTACATACGCAGAACGTGCAGGTTTGTTACATAGGTATACATGTGCCATGGTGGTTTGCTGCACCTATCAACCCGTCTTCGAAGTTTTAAGACCCCATGCATTAGGTGTTTGTCCTAATGCCCTCCCTCTCCTTGCCCCGCCCCACCCGCCAACAGGCTGCGGTGTGTGATGTTCCCCTCCCTGTGTCCATGTGTTCTCATCGTTCAGCTTCCACTTATGAGTGAGAACATGCGGTTTTGGTTTTCTGTTCCTGTGTTGGTTTGCTGAGAATGAAGGCATAAGCCATTGCTTTAATGGTTATTGGAGAGGTAAAACCATGAATTTTTAATTTTGGTCTAATGTTATCCACAACTACTCTTCAAGGATAGCTGAAATAGTTACTTCCCTAAGTATGAAACTTCAGATACCTTTACCAAGTTCTATGCACTATTCTCATGTATTTTAATTTGTTTTTGTCCTACTTCTAATCCAACCCAATTTCACCTATCATCAACCAGTCTGTCTTTTATTGTTTTTATTTCCCTGATTTTGTTTTCTTTTTCTTGTGGGACTTGCATACTAATTGCAGTATCCCAGACTTGAACCCTGGTGTTTCCTAGGCTTTTGTTTCAGTGGGTTTTTAAATTCCATTCCTGGTCCACATGGGTTCTTCCACCCAAAATTACTGAATTCAAACATTGGCATAAGCCAGTTTATTCAGTTATCAGGCACTACCACATCGCTCCCCACAGCCCTCACTGTATAAAGGAAGATATAGACGGGAGGCAGAGATAAGGCAAAGAAAGAAACCTGAGCAAATTTAAGTCAAACTATTTGCAAGCCATACGTAACTGGCAGAAAAAAAAAAAAAGCACTATATTTACACTTTACAGGCTAGGTGAGAAGTAAATGGGAAAAAAACCAGTAATCAAATCATTTAGCACAGTGCCTGGCACATGATAAGTACTCAATAAATATTAATTTTCCCTGTCTGTGGAATGATGCCTTGTGCTGGGGAAGAATTCCCACTCATACTGGTTTGTTTATGCTGAGGTGTTCCCCTGACTAGCGCTAGTATATTTTAGAAACTCTAAAGTTGACCTAAAGCAATGAATACACTTCGAGATTCACCCAGGCAAATCTGTTTTAATAACTTTTAATTTATTTTAGTTATTAAGATAACCTCAAATGAAGCAGAATCAAAGTAATTATCTGGCACAAATGACAATACATAAATATGAATATATGTATAGCATATGCGCATATACTAACATACATGGATAACATTAACTTTCTCTTATTTTCATCCACCTATGAGCTCGTGCTTCACACATTTTATTATGCTGATATTCCTCATGCTTTTCAAGCTACTGAGAATTCCCTTGGCCACTGTCAGGTTGTATAATGATTGAACTTTTAATAGATATTTAATTTGGATTTCTAATAACGTCTTTAAAAATGTAAAATATCATGTGTATGAAGATTTACAAGGTATAAAATAGGTATGCCATTCAGATTTTATAATAACCTCTCCTGAGGATAAGGAAGTTCAGAAAAATTTTAATAATCAGTTTTTTGTCTTTAAAATTGACTTTTATTTCAAAGTATGTGAAGCACCTATTGTTTCTTTCACTTTATTACAGAACATAGAATACAGAAATATAACAGAGTACAAAGGAAATAGAGTCTGGTTTGTTACTCATATATATATATATGTATGAGTTGACTCTTCTATCATACTAACATACAAAGTCCACCTTCATTTTGATTTTTCTGTCCTGAAAATTAAACAATTCATTTCAAATTACTTCACCTATTTCAGATTATGAGCTGTAATTCGCAATTACTAACTCACTCAATGAATATAAAAAGTTGGCTTGTAAAGTAAATACTAATCTATGCATGAATACTGTCATGTATTAGAAAATAGCCCAAAATTCTTAAATTGTCTATATAACAAATTAATTTCAGAATATGAAACTGGAAAAATACATGAACATATTTCTTTACTAATATAAAATAGTAATAAGAGAAGGATTATCTTTAGTTATGCTGTCATTGATTCTTTGTAATTAGTCACTCGTGGAAACTTCTTGACAATGCTTAGACATTTTGCTGTTTTACTGTCTTTATGTAGCGAGAGAAACATTGCTAAGAATTATTTTCCCAAAACTCAAATATTATTCCAACTTATGGCATGTTTTGATGGAATCAATAAAATAGGGAAATAATACTTGGGTTTTTGTCCTAACTCTGTCACTCAATATGTTTGTCATTCTAGTCAATATTTATGAGTTTCAGTTTTTTTGACTTGTGAAATTATGTAATTATTTTTACATTACTAATTAACCTCATAAGCTTTGTTTACTTATCAAATGAAATAATGTATGCAAAATTACTGTGTATATAATGAAGTTATCTAATAAATTAGCTATTACTATTGTGTCAGTATTATAAAGTTACAGATTAGTTTTTAAAACAAGGTAATCATTCTTAATTCAATACAGTTATAAAAATATTATCATTAGTAAATGAATTGGTTTCTGTCTATTGAGGAAATCTATGACTAGTACTTACCTATTATTTCTCAGGCCTTTTTAGTTATCCTCTAAATCAGTGTTTAGAAAACTTGTTTGTTAGGAGAGTCCATATTACTATATATTTTGAGATGAAAGACATTGAGACTCAGAGAACAAGTAATTTGCCCAAAGGGTACAACTAATAAGAGCCAGTCTAGATTTAAATTCCTGTCTCTTTGATTTTGAACTGAAAAGTCTTGAGACACCTGCTTTTGTCTCACTAACTTATTAATTAATGTGAAATAAACAATCAGAGAACCTACCAAAGATAAATATTGTAATTCTGAAATTTATTCATGAACCAAGCATCATTCATATTTTAGGAAAGTCCATGTGTGTGCATTCTGTACATATGAAGAATTGTCATCTGTTTGCAAAATATATCCTCTTCAACATGGAATTACCATTTTAAAGGAATGGTGGTGTTTGCCTGAATATGAAATCAGTATGCATAAATTTACTTGGGGAAAGCTACCATAGGTCAAGAAACCCCAATAATAGTATTCACTCATTTCACAGTGGCAATAATAACTTATTAATGTCAACTAGCCTATACCTACTAGCCTCTGTGTCAATAGCTTTCAACCCACTTGCTAAATATATATGTATAATTATTAGGACATTTTGATATGTCCCATAAGTACGATCAAACATAAGAATGCTACTTTTGCACGCCTGTAATCCCAGCACTTCGGGAGGCAGAGGTGGGAGGATCAGGAGGTCAGGAGATGGAGACCATCCTGGCGAACATGGTGAGACCCTATCTCTACTAAAAATACAAAAAATTAGCCGGGCATGGTGGCGGGTGCCTGTAGTCCCAGTTACTCGGGAGGCTGAGGCAGGAGAATGGCCTGAACCTGGGAGGCAGAGCTTGCAGTGAGCCGAGATCGCGCCACTGCACTCCAGCCTGGGCGACGGAGCAAGACTCCGTCTCAAAAAAAAAAAAAAAAGAACGCTGCTTTTGGTTATTTTGCTTGCTTTCAAATCATGTAATGTGTGCATAACACATGTTCAATTCTCCCCTTTACCCCAGCCTGAAACTATGCCTCACATAATTCAGACTCATTCTATCCTGAATCAAAGCCCATTTCTTCTTATTATTATTATTTTATTTTTTTAGCTACACATAGAGAATGGGTAAGGATACATTGTGACCAGGTTTATAGATGTATTAAGAGATCGGTAAATGTGGAACGTACTTTGAAGAAATAATGAAATTGCATCAGATGGCAGGCAAGCCCCAGGAGAGGATTATGGTAAAGATTGAGGTGAAGATGTAGTAATGCTAATGATACTGCAGGACTACAAGATGCAATAAAAGTGTTGCTGAGTAACCTTCAAGTAAATAAAAAATATTTCCTTTTAAAGAGTAAAAATGCCCTAGTGCTTATTTTAAAGCATGCATTTCAAGAATGATTCAAAATTCCTTATTTATAAAGCAATAATCTACTTTTTTCATGATTAGCTAACAGTTTAAGACTCACTTAACACTGAGTTTCCTCAAATATACCAGCCATTTTCACATTTAATTAGTTAATTCCTCATAATGACTTTAGTAAGCTAGTATTAATAATCCCACTTTGCAGGTGACAAAGTAACATCAGTAGTTTAAAGTAATGCATTTTTAAAAGTGCCTGAACCAAGACTCATTACTCAATATCCAATATTTCCTTGTGTTCCAGCTCTGAGGACATTTTCTATTATTAGTGAAATGTTCTAACTAATTTTAGTGGAAATTTGGATTTCAGAGATGTAATACAGAATGCAGATGATTTCTGAAGTTCTTTTACTCTATCTGACAAGCAGCATCTCTCTGATATTACCAGCTTTCCGGTGCCTCATATTCATGTTGCTGGGATAAATCATAAAATCACATAAAAGCATTCATACAAGCTAAATTCTATTATCTTTCTACCCAAATTCCAAAATCCAGTCTAGTAATGCTTTAGTTACCTGGTTATGAATGACCCACCTTGTAAATTTTCTGTTACATGGTTACATCTTTGACTGGCTACAGTAATATCCTCTTCTCTTGGTGGGTTCAGTGTTCAGTGTTAAAAATCTTACTGTAATGTTACTTTCATTATTTACCTACCACATTTCCTTTATTGAAGGTAACCCAGAGCAAGTTACATAGCAAACATGCACATAAATTGAAAATAAATCATGTCAGAGACACGAGTAACGGCCAGAAAATAACATTAATTCAGAGAAACTTAGGGCAGCAAGGGATATTAAGGGTTATGTATTCTAAAACAAAAATCCTCTTCATGACCTCTCTGACAAGGAACCATTATAGGTTTTCCCTTTGAAGGATATCTCTTTTGTTCCACAGTAGGATAAGGCCATTTCAAATGTAACAATCTATTAACTGAGCTAGAGAGCTTGACTTCTAAAAGATGCAATCCCAGCTCTCTAAATTCTATGCCACTCCTGGCAGAAATGTGGCAAATATGGCTTTGTAGATTTCTGTGGGCAGCTTCCATTGAAGAGATTAAACCACTGTTCAACCATGACTATATATCCTCTGAAAATGAACACATGCTTCTGAATTGATCTGCTGTCATGTGCCTCCAGTTTCTTCTACCTAAAAAAGCACGACCTTACCAGCATAATGTATATCTCACATATCTAGTTATGTATTATAAGAAAAGTATGCATTCAGAGCAGACTTTTAAATATTTGAGAACTAAATCAGCTTATTCTTGCAAAATCTCTTTTCATTTTTAACTTTCACAAATTAGTGTATATTTTATTTGCATTCAGGTATGGATTGGAGAGTAATATGAAATTTTTGAGATTATATAAGATACTGTACTTTTGATACTTAATTTTATACTGCAATATAAGCTATAAAGAACATAATTTCCAGTTGAGAATACAGTAGAAATTCAGCCACATTGTCCCCTGAGATGTAGCTATGACCATGTTTTATAAACTGATGGACCCAAGCAGCCGAAAGCCTCTTGATAAGCATTTGAAAGTTATGGAGGAGTCAGAACACCCTCAGCATTAAAAAGAGGGAGTTTCTGAGGGGACCAGAGCTCGGCCTCTCTCTGTGTTTCCTGTTCAACTTCTCATGGACTAACGTGTTTTCTAGAGAGAGGTCTTTCAATAAAAACTTAATACATTATATTTTCAGATGAAAATACTGAACAATTTATCCATATAAAAATACTATTTTTTCAATAAAATACGACAAAACAAGAAATACAGCATTTCTCCACTTGTCATATTTGGTGGACACCTTGATCAGTGGCATCTACAGAGGCTGTTATATTTCATGGGGGTTGGCAGATCAGTTTCATAGATTAACATGGGTTACCCATAAAGAATACTCAGAAGTATTGGAGGAAATGTTGTAAACTGTTACATTGGTAAGGTCCTAAAGTAATAGGCAGGGACTAGATCCAGAGAAATATGTTACTTATGCTACAGAAAGTCAAGTTTTGCTAAAGTCTGCTGTGGTCGATGTTAACATACAAACATTTCAAAGAGCAATACTCCTTAAAATTTGTTCTTCTCCTAAAGACAGATATTTTCACATAATCTTGTAATTATTTTCTTATAATTGGTAATTTTATAAGATTATGCTATGTTCTTTGAATTGGTCTTATATTTATATACTTAATAAACAGTAGCTATTAATATAGAATATAAGGAACTTGGATGTCATTTTAAGGACTTTAAGCAATAGAATCCTGATACATTTGAACTTCTAAGAAAGAACACCATTACAACAATGAAGAAGTTGGATTGAGGAAAACAAGACAAGCGATAGGAAATCAGATATGAAGGTATTATAGTATTCAGGTAGAAAATAATAATGAAATATGTAGGATTGTAGGACAATTTGGAAATTTAATCACTAGGACTTGTGGACAGTTAACCATATTGAACACCATATGCCAAGGATTATCATATGTAATTTTCTCTCAAATTTTCCAGTCTAGCATGGAAAATATAATATCAATAGTCATAAATATGTGAAATTATCCAAAGTATCTTGGGGCAGTATAGCAGACACTGTTAATGTCATGATCTGTATCAGCTCATCCCACCTGAATTCACCTGCACTTATGATCCAAAGTAACCAGTAGGCTGTTAGCTTCATTGGAAACCCCTTGCCTGCACATTTTTCCACACTTTGCAAGTTTGCTCCACCTACCACTATAGACTCAAGGTGGAAACTAAGGAAATTAACATACCCAAATGAGAAGAAGCCCTCAACTACTAGGGGCTGGTATTTATAGAAAATTTCCGCAGCTTTCTGGTTTCTGGTGGGATAATTATGATGTGTGTTCCATGCAGTTTCTCAGAGTGTTCCCATATGATTGAGTCCCAGTTTCCCACAGTGGTGAAATGTTCATTGATGCACCCTTTTCCTTACTTCAATGCCTCACTTTCCCCACTCACTAATGCTTCCTGGGATTGCCTCTCAAATGAACAAACTGCATATAAGTTTTTTTCTCACCATTCTCTTTCCGTGGGAGGTTTGGCAGTCTGGAGGAGTGAATGGATTGCAAGTTAAGAGAGTTACCAGAAGTGGCATTAGAGAACAGTCCTTCAGAATGAGCTTTAAAATTGTGTCAGATGTCAACAAGGATCATATTGTTGGTATAAATAGGATGGTGACAACTGCTGGCATGATGTAGCTTCCCAATTATTAAGATGCTCACCTGTGGTAGATAAATGGGAAAGGAACACAGGTACAAAGACTCTGGTTTATACAAATGCCCCCACACTTGAAAGACACGAGACAATAATAATTAAAATAATTGTGTAAGCTGGCATTTGCTGCAAGAGACTTAACTCAGAAATAACAGACAGGCTATAAGCTAACCTCCTGTTGGGGAAAGAGATCAATGAAGTTTTCTTGAAGAAATGAATATGTATTAAGCTGTTAAATGGAGCTGACAAAATCGTTGCATGTAGTAAAAGTGAGACATCAGTGCATGTGGAGAACGCTGCAAGCTAGAAAACTGTAGGCTAGAGTCAGGGGCTGCTGACAAATCTAGGCAAGCAAGGTGTCCAAGGCCAGGTCAGTAAGGCTTTTATATGCCACTTTAAGAAGCTTGGACTTATCCTATGGATAACATGGACTGATTCTTGCAGACTTTCTCAATTATACTGAATAAGAAAATGATTTGACTATTTTCTCAACTTTTAAAGGATAGTACATAAGTTGTATCATTCTAGATGCATAGAGAAGCAGTAAATTTATTATGTTTAGTGCATGTCTAAGGACATTAGGGCTTACTTCTCTGTAAGAATTGTATTTGAGAAAGAATGAAGGGTTTTATAATAGAGAGTACCACAGCCTTAGTTTTAAAATTGCCACTCTTTAGTTACACTTGTAGTCTATGAAATGAAAATCAAATTGAATAGGACAATATACTTCCCCTTCCCACACGTTCACAAAGTAAATCAAACCAGATTACCTGAAACAAAATAGTAAGCTTCTTGACAAAAGTATCTTAAACATCTTAGGAATGATTACTGTACTGCACAAAATAATAAGAGAGTTCCTCTCTGCTATTCCCTTTAAATTATGCATGTAATCTTCAAAGCAACAACTCATACAAAAAATATGGTTTCATAAAATATGTTTAAATTCAGTACTGTAAAATCAAATGTTTGGTTCTGAATTGAAAAATTGGTAATTGTTTTCCTTATAGTCTACACAACATGTCTTAGTCTACTCAGGTTACTATAACAGAATACCATAGACCTGGTGACTTAAAAACAATGTAATTCTAATTCTTACATTTCTGGAGGCTGAGAAGTCCAAGAGTAAGGTACCAACAGATTCCATGTCTAGTGAGCGCCTGCTTCCTGGCTCATAGAATGTTATTTTCTACCTGTGTACTCACATAGCAGAAAGGAAGAACTTTAGTCCCTTCAGTTCCTTGTAAGGGCACTAATCCCCTTCAAGAAGTCTCCCCTGTCAAGACCTGACCACTTCCCAGAAGCTGTACCTCCAAATACCATCACATTGAGCTTTATATTTCAAATATAAATTTGAGGGGGAAACAAATATTCAGTCAATAGCACAATGTGAGAAATTTGGGTTTTGTTTCGTTTCTGCTTTTGAAAATGTCTATGCAAATTGGTTAGCAAGAAACCTTGAATGAGAAACAGGATGCCATTATTATTGCTAAAAGAGTTTTTATTTTAGATGTGAATGTTGAAGATCCTATGACTGAATTTATAACCTATTACAGTAAGTCAACAAGTGAACGCTTTTTCTCTGTCGCCCTCGTTCTATAATAGTTATTTAAACATTATGCCAAAATAATACATCAAATAAATTGGTAGCTACATGTAAAAGAAAATATATAAGCAACACATAGTTATTTATAATTCAAAATTGAATTACATTTTCACAAACTAATAATAAGGAATTTTTCTGATTCACACCAGAAATAAATTGGATATAATTTAATATTTACATTAATATTATGATAAACATTTTTCTGTGATTGCAGAAATTAAATAAAAATAAAACATAGAGCTCTAATTATTCCAAGTTATGTTGATTATAATATGCTAGTTTTGCTGCCAGAAATATATAGTAATCCAAAACTTCAATGTCTTAAATCAGGAAAGGTTTTTTTTTTTTTTCTCTCATCTACACTAAATGTTTAATGCAAAAGAGTTGGGCAATGGTAAGGAACAATGCTCCAAGTAGTTATTCATAAATTTAGGTTTGCTGGAGCTCAACAATATTACTGCCATTTGCTGCAACTCAGGAAGAGAATATGGTTAAGCCTCACCTATTGTTCTATAATTCCTCCTACAAATGACACCTACTAATTTTTTCCACAGTCTACTGGCTTGAAATAGTCACACATTCAAACCATGCTGCAAGAAAGCTTAGAATTTTAATATTCCATGTGCTCAGGAAGAAGATAAATTCTGGAGAGCCTGTTAGTAACATTGAATACATATTCTCAGTTCCTAAGGACTGTAATTCAATTATCCAATTTTAAGGTGGAAACAATAAATATCGTGTCATTTTCACGATAATGAATTAAAGCAATGTATTTCAATCTTATGCCTTGAAGAATTGTTATATAATAAATCTATTTTCTTATCTACTGTTCACAGACTTCTTTCACAGAGGTGCTATTGGAACAAGCTGATCTTGTCACTGGCACCTTGAATTTATGCAAGCAGTTACTCTCAAGAAGCTGCAAAATACATTTCTTCAGACTGGTGAGTAACACATGGACTCAGATTTGCTTGAGATTTAGCAAAATATTCTGAATTAAAATACATAAGTCAAATCATTTTTACTAACTATAAAGTAATGAAATGCTTGGATTTTCAGAATAAATTTAGTCTTTATTACTCAGCACCACTGGTCCAACTACTTTTCTCTCCACTTCATCTGTATTTAGTATTCTCTAATTTTATATTTCTCATTTATTATCTATTTAAGAAATAAAATAAATAAAGCATGTTGAAAGGTCTGCACACATAATAATATGTGCTGTAAATTCATTAACTAATGCATGTACAATTTAGAAGTATGACTTGATTGTGTAAGAATTTTAATTTCTCCATACTCCTGATAGAGTACACAAAGAAACAAATAAACCGATTAAGTTAATGCACCAAAAGTCTATAGCAGCTGTCATTTCTGACTGGCAAGATTAAGGTATTTCTTATATTTTGGGAGGTTTTTCTGTATTTCGTTTATTTGTTTATTTACGTATTGTGTTTTGAGACAGGGCCTCGCTCTGTCACTCAGGCTGGAGTGCAGTGGCACCATGTCGCTTCACTGCAGCCTCCACCTTCTGGGTTCAAGGGATCCTCCTGGCCCAGGCCCCCAATAGCTGGAACTAAAAGTGTGCACCACCGCACCTGGCTAATTTTTGTATTTTTTGTAGAGACAGGGTTTTTCCATGTTGTTCAGGCTGGTGTCAAACTCCTGAGCTCAAGCAATTCACCCGCCTTGGTTGCCCAAAGTTCTGGGACTACAGGCGTGAGCCACCACACCTGGCCTCACTTATTTTTTGACAATTAATGTATTTTTCTCAGTATAATTCTGAAAAACATATAGAAACATTGTGTAAAATCCAATGTGAAGTTATCATAAATTCTAAATTTAAAAAAAAATAATGAAAAACTGTCTGCAGACAAACTTTCTGTCTGTATGTGCTCCACCATTTATTGTTTTAACCTTGAGAAATTTGAGTACATTCTCTTGAAATATCTTTATAGACACGTTAGTTTTCCATCAATATCCAGATACTCCTTTCTCAGAAAGGATTTTTGGATGTATAATCTTTCAAAATGAAGACAATATTTTCTGTTTTTCCTTCCCTTATATGACTAATGCTGACAAATCAAGCTGTCATGAGTCTGTGTCTGGAAAGCTGCTGTTTATTTCTTCCTCATTCTTCTCTTCACACCCTTCCTTCTCAGCCTCAACCACACTATCCATCAGGAACTCAGTTCCTCACTGTGAAGCAGACAATTCGAAAGACCCTCAGCCTGTGAGGATTTTATAGAACAGAATGATCACATAAATTCTTGAATTATTTTTGAGAGAAATAAGCACCTGTCTGCATTAAGCTACTGTTACTTTAAGTTTTCTGTGAATGTGGGCTAAACATAATCTTAACTTGATGTATAATACCTCAAAAAATTATTGTTGAAATTAAATAAGATAATATTTATTATGTGTTTCGCATGGTGACTCTTTATTTGATAAATATTTTGTACATTTTGTCTATTCTTTCTTTTTTCATGGTTATTCAAAACTATTTCTATATGTTCAAGAAAAATAAGTCAATTCAACTCAATTCAGTAAGTATTTGTTGACTAACCTCTCTTTCCAAGGCTTTGAAACAAAGATCAGAAAGCCAAACTTCTGTTGGGCTGGAGGTAAATACTGAAATAATTAGAAGAAAATGAAAACATATACAACTTTGCACAAATCAGTTACAAAACTATGTATAATATCAATTAAAAAGTGATTTCGGAAGTCATTATTTCATAGAAAATCTGTATGTAGGTTAAAGTCTAGATCACCCATTTTACAATGAAGTACTTCATCAGATTTATATGCCACCTTTGATTGATTCTAGAACTTGACATTTGGAAGTATTTACTTCTAAACCTCGATTTCATTTTAATTACAAACTTTTAAATTACCTGTAGCTTTCAGATTCAAATTCAATTATTAAAAATTCTTCTTAAAAAACCTTTATAACAATAAATTTACACAAGTATTTTTCTTCTAAAAGATTGATTTCAAATGATTAAAACTATTGCTCATAAAAATGTCCCAGTTCTGTTTGTAAAAATATATTGATCCTCAAAGTTCAAAGTTGTAAATTTTAAGTGATATTTGCTGAATGTTATTATATAATTGGTCTTTTATGGTCTTGTACTTTTAGAGCTCCTATTGCCTGCAAAAGTCAAAGAATGTAGTTTGAACATTGGTTTCATTTCTACTTAACATCATGCGTTATTTATAGTAAATGCTCAATAAATATGTATTTATTATAAGACCACCAGTTGTTTTTCTTTAAGCAAACTGGGCCATGACTTGCTCCTAATTAAAATTCCAAATTTATGATATTCAAGTCAATGAACATATTTATTACATTTAAAATTATATATTTGTAAACAAATCTTTTAAAGTAATTGCCCAAGCAAAAGAAATTATCGGGTTAGATGGGACATTATACCTTTCTATTAACCCTTAACTAAACACATTGTAGCTAGTATTAACTGATATTGCAGACTACTTTTCAGCTTTTCAATTCAAATTTGAATATCAAAGATTATTTTCCAACTAAACTCTTTTAATGAAGTTATTAAAATTCATAAGGTGATAGATGTGTGAGCTTTGTAATAATAAAAATATACAATGATAAAATATAATATGTATATTTTGACCTAAAAGATACTAAAAGTATTTGAGCTCTTGTTTTCTGCTAAGAATACTCATGTGCAAAGCAACAAAAAAATTATATGATACATATCCAAATAATGAAATATTCAATAATTATAAATCAGTTTGTTCCAGTTCGTTTGGTGATTTTTATGAGTAAATTGAATTAGATATTTGTTAATTACCTATCCAGCAAAGTACTTTGAAAGTTTATGAATCTTTCAAGGTTCTTCAGGCAATATTTAAGGATTAACATATTTTTTAAGTCTTGGAAAGAAGCATTATATCATTTCCCCTCAGAATTCTGAGGCTGAAAAAATGCAAATACTAAAAAAGACACCAAAATGCATACTGATTATATATGTGCATAATAAAAATTAGCAAACTATATAGATATATATTCTTGTCAATTGCATCAGAAATTGTTATATCTTCAACAAAATAAAAAATATCACTACTTTTTACTACTGATCCCTCTGACTCATATTTTGAGAGGGTTCAGAGACCAATTAAAAGGCTGCTTCAATTTTTAGCTGGATTCTATACAACGGTGTATCAGTCACCACAAGTCTTTGTTGTCGTTGTTGTTGTTAGGAGACGGAGTCTCGCTCTGTTGCTAGGCTGGAGTGCGGTGGCACAATCTCGGCTCACTGCAACCTCCGCCTCCTGAGTTCAAGCGATTCTCCTGCCTCAGCCTTCCGAGTAGCTGGGACTACGGGCGCCCGCCACCACACCCAGCTAATTTTTGTACTTTTCGTGGAGACAGAATTTCACCATGTTGTCCGGAATCGTCTCCATCTCTTGACCTCGTGATCCGCCCGCCTCGGCCCGCCGAAGTGCTGGGATTACAGGTGTGAGCCACCGCGCCCGGCCGTCACCACAAGTTTTAACTGTTTACTGAACAAAAGATATGCTTCTTTCTTCCAAAATTCATAGGTTGCTGAGAATAAAGATAAATTTGGCACCATATGATATTTAGAAAAGTCCTATTACAGTGAAGAGAAAAAATATTAAATGAAAGGGGACTATGTTTCTATCTTAGACCATTTTATGTTGTCATAATAGAATGCCGCGGACTGGTTAAGTTATTTAAAAACAGAGATTTATTTCTTACACTTCTGGATGCTGGGAAGTCCAAGATCTAGGAGCCTATATCTGGTAAGAGGTTTCTTCCTGCATCATCCCATCAGGGAAGGTGGAAGGGCAAGAGAGCATGTGCAACACAGACAGGGAGGGGAGCTGAGCTCATTCTTTTATCAGGAGCCGACTCAGGATAACTAACCAACTTCCACCATGACAGCATTAATCCATTCATGGCGGGCAGAGCTCTCATGAGCCAATCACCTCTTAAATCTCACCTCTCAACGCTGTTGCAGTGGGGATTAAGTTTCTAACACATAAACTTTGTGGGACACATTTAAACAGCAACAATTTCCAACTGCTTCTTTGAAAATATATTTAAAATCGCTACAGGAAATAATTGTGAGATGTAAAGAAAAAGATGAGCTATAATATGTAGGTAACAGTATTTCTTCTAATCTGATAGAATATAAAGAATGATTAATAAATATATTTTAATTTCATAGATATTATATATCCCTGTTTTAAAATTATTTAAAAACTGACTATTATAAGATTAATTAAATGGAAGGAGGAAGAAGGTCTCATTTATTGGATCCTATTCTAAGAAATGCATATATTATCCCTTCTATTCTTTTATAATAACCTCACATATAAGGAAAATGGGACTGCTAGGGTTTAGTGTCCCAAAAAGTTCATGCATTGAAAACATAATTCCCAGTGAAACAATGTTGAGAAGTGGAACCTTAAGAGGTGATTAGGTCGTGAGGGCTCTTCCCTCAGGAATAGATGAATGTAATTATATTGGGAGTAGGTTCATCATTGTGAGAGTGGGTTGGTTATAACAGCAAGTTCTGCCTCCCCTTGCTCTCTCGTGCTCTCTCTCACCTGTGTGATGCCTTCTGCCATCTTATGGCACAGCAGAATCACCTTCATCAAATGCCAACACCATGCTCTTGGACTTCCTAGGCTCCAGAACAGTAAGCCAAATAAATTTCTATTCATTATAAACAAATTACTATGGTCCATTACCCAGTCTCAGGTACTCTGTTATAGCAGCAAATAATGAACTAAGACAGGGGCCAAGATAAATAGCTTGCTCAAAGTGACTTGGTGAGGTCTTTGTAATTCTAGAAGAGTCGGAAACTGATCACAATCCCAATTCTATCCTGTTTTAAGCATACTACTGTATTTGTGTGACACTGTGCAGAGTTCATTATGTGAATAATAACTCTCTGAACTAAAAAGAAAGCATTATTATTACATACTTTTTTAAAAAAATTACTTTAAATTCCGGGATACATGTGCAGAATGTGGAGGTTTGTTACATAGGTATACATGTGCCATGGTGGTTTGCTGCACCTATCTACCCATTATCTAGGTTTTAAGCCCTACATGCATTAGGCATTTGTCCTAATGCTCTCCTTCCCCTTGCCCCCACCCCCCGCAACAGGACCTGGTGTATGATGTTCCCCTCTCTATGTCCATGTGTTCTCATTGTTCAACTCCCACTTATGAGTGAGAACATGCAGTGTTTGGTTTTCTGGTCCTGTGTTACTTTGCCGAGAATGATGGCTCTCAGCTTCATCCATGTCCCTGCAAAGGACATGATCTCATTCTTTTTTATGGCTGCATAGTATTCCATGGTATATATGTGATTTTCTTTATCTAATGTATCATTTTTGGGCAATTGGGTTGGTTCCAAGTTTTTGCTATTGTAAATACTGCTGCAATAAACATATGTGTGCATGTGTCTTTATAGTTGAATGATATATAATCCTTTGGGTATATACCCAGTAATGGGATTGCTGGGTCAAATGGTATTTCTGGTTCTAGATCCTTGAGGAATCACCACGCTGTCTTTCACAATGGTTGAACTAATTTACATTCCCACCAACAGTGTAAAATTGTTCCTATTTCTCCACAGCCTCACCAGCATCTATTGTTTCCTGACTTTTTAATAATCGCCATTCTGACTGGCATGAGATGGTATCTCACTCTGGTTTTGATTTGCATTTCTCTAATGACTAGTGATGATGCATCAAATTTTTCAAGATGAAATAGTCTCAAAGGGGCTAACTGACTCATGTAAGTTTGTTAACGTAAATAGTTGAGGAATTTTAGACCCTTTAGCCACACTTCTCCCCTCTAGCTGTGAGATTTTTCTTTTTGATATATAATTTAAATTAGAAGTAAACAAAGGTATTTTTATATATCTTATTTCAGTATGTTTGCAAATAAAATGATTTTAAATATGTTTTTGCCAAGGACATTATCTTTTATTAGCCTCCAGTTGTGAAAAAGTCATGCATATTCATAAAATTATTGCTAACAAATGAAAACATAACATTCAAATGTTTCTTCCAATAAAATTATCTTCTGTTTATCATAGTCCAAAAATAATAATAAAATTTATTTCTTACAGATATTTATTTCTTACAGATATATTACTATAGATATAAAAATATAAGCCATTTGTTTTATAGGATAATTTTTATTGTTCCCTAATAAAAATTGAAAAAGCTGAAATTTGGAGCATAAATCCTTCAGAGTAACTCTTGATTCTTATTCACATCTATTTGAACTTTTTTATGTCAACTTTCCTTGTTTGTTTTATTTTATATGTTGCCTTAAACAGACTGTCAGTGTGTGATGAGAACTTTATTCTCTGTTTAAACTGGAAAGAAAAATGTTCCTTTATATAATAAATGAGATCTACTGTTAAGCTATGTTTGCTATAATCTTGGGTATGACTAGAGCTTACCAATTGTTTGATGGCCTAGCTTGACTCATATATCATAGCCTAACTGTTAGAACACAGGTGAGGGATAAATTATAAAAAATAACTTAGCTATGTTTTTATATGGGCCTAGTTTATTTTAGATAAAATTCTCCTCCCTTTTAAATTAAACTGTACAATTTAAAATTTAATCTTTAAGACTAGAGGCAGCTCTTATAGGTAACAATATAAAATGATTCCCTCAGCATTAAGAATTAATTTTTATGTATCCCCTTTAATTCTACTTATTTTTTGTAGGGATTTCTCTTATTCTTCTTCAATGGCTCATTCTTCTATGTGACGAAGGAAAGTTCACATAGTCACCTCAGCTCCACAGTGATCAAATTTCCTTGTTATATTATCTTTACCTTTGGAATGAATAGCTTTTTTTTTTTTTTTTTTTT